>NC_077230.1:143980106-144140106 GCF_027887165.1 Monodelphis domestica | reverse complement strand
TGTTGAATCCTTAGATCACCAGATTTATGGGATTTTGAATGAAGATAATGGATAAATATTGAAATATGCTCTCACCAGCCCTTTCCAATCAAGGCATCTCATTTAATATCTGTCTTTCTGGCCATCGTTTTAGATGGCTTTGAGATAGGAAAGTAAGAGTTTGGACTAGTCTGGTGAGTTCCCAAAACATATCATGCTTTTGAATCTTTGTATCTTTAAAAAGTCAAATCTATTTATTAAAGTTCTACCCTTACTGATGATTTTATATTATTTATGATTCTCATTTGGATTTCACAGAATCACATTTTTGTTACAAGTGTTATATTTCCTATCTTTTTTTAACCTGCAATAAAAGGGAAAAAAATCCCCTTATTTGCTAAGGTTACAGTGTTAGTTTAATTTTCATAGAAGCAGTGGAATATTTTGAAGTGAGTAACATTTACCAAGTCATTAGTTTTATGCAAACTAGGAAGGAAGATGAAAGAAAAAAAATTATCAATTATTTATAGATTGTTAAAATGTATCTTAGTGCACTGCTACTGTATAGAAATGACAATTAGCCAAACTTACCTTCTTTAATTAATAATGCATACATTATGCTCTTTGGGCAACTAATCACCAGCTCTACAAATTTGTTTGACACTGTTGAAGATACCTATCACATGGGTTAAAAAAAGAACAATACTCAGCCAGCTACAGCCAACTTTATTCCTAGCAACACTTAGAATGATAGGATACTATCAGAGGGAAAAATGGTGGTCTTTCTGTTACTTGGCCAGTGAATGTGGCAAAATGCTACCACCTTTGGATTTGCAATGAAAGATAATATATTTGAATGACTTCAAATTAGCTTTTTTTATATAAATCTAGAAATCCACATATCAGTGCATACCTTAACTTTTACCTCCAGTCTCAAAGGTAACAAACAGTCTGCCACATTAGAGTTGGGTTTTGAAAACATATTTTTTGTGACTCAGTGATATTTTAAAAAAGTTCCATAATATTTTAAAGGAAAAATTAATTTTTGTTACTTTACACTAAAAGCCATTTCAGCTAAATGTCATGTTTATTAGAGAAGATCTGTAACATTCTCAAACATTTATGGGGTGGCCTGACTAACAAAAGGTTGAGAATTTCTGGCTTTAATAGTTTAGGATAAAGCAGACCTGCTTTCTTCCCATTGTTTCACTAACTGGTACATTGTGAAAATCACTGAGAAGTCTATCAAGAACCTATGGATGCTGCTTAATCAACCTAAAGCTCTAAGAATTCCATTTGATGAGGTCACTGACAGTATTATAATCGAGTAGACCATTCTATCAGTCAACCAAACATTGGTCATCAGAACATTGTATAGACACAATCATTGGATTCCTGTTTTCATAGACTCATTATAGAGCTATGCATATCACAATATGGAAATAGCATGCTATGTTTGGAAGAGGATTGGTAGAGTTCCCTCACATATAGTGTTTAACTATATAGTGTTCATCCCATTTGCTCCTCAGAAGGGTGGGTATTTTTTGGGATTAATGCTGAGGCTTCCTCTTTTGTTTTTTAGTGTCATTGCCCTGAAAAGTGAATTGTCTGTCATTTTTGGCAGGCTAACACAGTTTCAGAATATCTTAGCAATTTTGACTGAGATTTGTGGGAGCCAGATTGAACAAAAGAAAAACTAGAATCTTGGTGGTGACCAGGGGTTAAGAAGATGAAATTCTCTATGTGATAGTGTTGTCACAATCTGTATTCCCATAGTTTAGTGACAAACATGGCTTTGAAGATGACCTCTCTATTTAGTGATATTCCTGTCTTTTATAATTTTACAGAGTTGCCAAAGTCTTAGTGCAATTTTTAAGCTATTAAAGCTTTAAAAAAGAGATACCCTGTATTTTAGTATGGCCACATTGGCCCAGATCAGTAATTCTGTCTAGGGCACAGGTCTGTCATTTGTCATTTTTTTTTGCATTGCAGGGTTGGAAACAGAGGAAGACTAAAATGTCTATTTGGTGTAACATATATTCCCCTCAAAGCACACTGAGTGACAGAGAAAAGGAATTAGTATAAATATCAGGGACATCAAGGCATACAAGTACACCATTTCTAGATGGAAACAAGTAAAACCCTCATCTCTACCATTCACATAAGCTATTTCCCATTCAGCCTCCAAAGAGGAATTTCTTTCTGAAAGACTTCCCTTGTTTAACTCATAAAATATGTTTTAATGGACTACTAATTTAGAGATTTCAGCGATGAAAAAAATCCAACAACTTTTTATATATGGAAAGATGGCAATGGGTATCATTTTTAAATAAAAATTCACAGTGTAATATAAAATTACTAGATTTATTAACGATGAGCATATTTTGATCACTCTGTACTTGTCATTGGTTACCTGTCAAAATATGACCATTTAAAAATGAGTACTGCCACTGAGAACAATAATATGTAGGTTTACTCTGTGTTTTTGTTTGTTATAAGCATACTATTTGCAATAATTTATGGAAAGTCTTGAAATTATAAATATTAAGGCACTGCCAAATGCTTTAACTATCCCTCCATGGCAAATTGTCTTTAAATACCAGCATTTTTTTTTCTTTTTAACATTTACTTGTGGACCAGAAACACTTGCAGTCTATTGCCCCTGGCCTTCTGTGAGAATGTTAGTTAGCAATGCTCATAAAACCTCAATTCATCAATGTGAACATAATTTGCTATGAACAGAAAGCTCACAAAAGGGTGAATTTGTCAGATAGACAGGTGGCCTGAGATCTCTCCCTGATACTGAATGATATGAATAATAGATTCTGGTAAATGTATGCCAAGACTTGAGCTGTAAACACAGCTGCCTCCATTCCCTTCCAGAATAACAGCTTCGAGAACGAAAGCACAGGAACCATCATTCCACCTGAGGACCTAAGCTTGTACACACAGACGTACATACACACATGCACATGTACACACCCTCACTCAAGGAACAGGAAAATTCCCATAAAATGAGAGTTTGGAGACTTTCATATTTTCTCAATCCCACTTGGACATATCCTAAGCCTGCCCTGGGCAGAGGGTGCTGGGGAGAGAAGAGAGTGGGAGAAGAGGAAAGCAAATCAATTGTTCAAATATTTCTATCCTATGCCCTTCAAGCATTGCAATTTATAAAAGACCCAAATCAACAGAGCTATTTAACTTTGCGATATTACAACTTCTGCTTTATAATTTGCAAAAGGAGATAGAAAGTTTTGGCCATACACCAGCACAATACTGATGAAACAGGAACCTTAAAAACATTCTAGTAATTCCCAGCTATTTGTCTTATGGACTATTAAATATTTATTAAGGTTCAAATGTAATAGCCTTTTCTCTGATTTGCTCTGAACTTTTAAAATCTATAAATTATTTTCCAGGTATTTTGCCTGCCCACCTCTGCATATACCTACCTATCCATATTCCCATCAATAGTGGACATACTGTTATTCTACCTAAATAAAATATGCTTGTTTTAGTATTTACAGAAACTTTTGAATTTCAAGAACCTCATTTAGAAGAGAGACTATTATGGTGAAACTCTAACCAATTATGGTTAGAATACATTGGCTCATGGATTTAAAATTCTAAAATTTCTCTGTTTTTTTTTCCAATGTTGCAATGCATAAACCAAATAATCCACCTTCTTAATTCAGCAATTGACCAGTCCTCAATATATGTTGTCCAATTTATTTTGACAGTATTTGTGATAAAAAGTCTTTTCTAATTAGTTGGCACAAATAGAGTATGTATTTTTATTTAGACAGTTTACACGAGTGAGGCATTTTTCCATTTCCTGAATGAATATTAAATATTGACAGCCAAAGGGCAACTACGTAGGAAATTTTGTTCCTATTTTGGTATTTGGTGACAAAGTCTCTTAGAATTTTTAGAGCTGGAGTCAACATTAACTAGTATCTTATCAAACATCCTCATTTTAGAAATGAAGAAAACAACGTTTAAAGAGTTTGTTTGGCTTTAAGAAGTCAGATAGCTACTCACTAACAGAACCCAAGCTGAAGAACTCAAGTTTATTGATTTACAGTGGACACTTTCAGCTACATGATGCAACAATGTTATCGAGAACTGAGAAAAACTGATTTGAAATTTTAGTCATTTTGCCTTTATTTATTGTACTTTTTTGAAATAAAAATGAATTTCTGGACAGATATAGAAGGATTTCTTTCACTGTCCTTTCCAGGCATATTAATTCTCCAAAGCACCACTGATTCTTTTGCTTGCCTCTCTACCCAAATGTATATAAAGCAATCTTTTCCATATTGCCAAATATTTTTTTGAATGGGGACCTAAAGTGGAAAGGAGACACTAATAATACTAATTAAATGAACATATTCTTAAGAACTATGCCTTAGATTTCTAGGATTGACTTCTCTATCCTCAAACCTTGGTCAGCTGTCCAGTGATTATTGGCTGACCAAACTTAGAGAAGCTACTTCACCTTCCTTTTTTGGCAGATGGACTAAACCAGATTGAGGATACCTGATGGAACACACTAATCCATAGTGAGTTGGGGGGGGGCAGATCTACTTCAAGCAATTGAAGACTTCCCCTGGTAAAATGTATGGATGAGAACAATTTGTTTCATTAGCCTTGAAGGCAACCAAAACAGGCACTGTGGAGAACTTAGAGTTTGATCAGATATCAAACATGCCAAAGTCATCCACTGCATTCCAGGCCACCACCAGATGTCCTGACTCTTGTGTTGTCCCTGGACTTTGATGACTCTGGAAGAGAGAGGCCAGAGATTCTGTGCAACTCTGCTTCACTTAAATCTAATTAATGCCCAAGTCAGAACATCACCCAATAATGTTTATTGGTCCTCTCTGAGTTTGAAGAACAAAAATTAACCCATACCATAGATAAAAAATCTTAGGAATCCTAGGGCTCCAGGCTTGGGTCTTCAGCATTCCAGTCAGATTTACCTAATTCAGATCTTTTATTCCACTTTCTTATAAACTTGTCTTCAACATATGCCCACAGGTCTTTTGAAATCTCTCAATTCTTGGGTAAAACTTAAGCATTTAGAACAACAGAGACCAAGGGTTCAATGAATTATAAACACACATACACACACACACAAAAACCCCCTGGAGATCATGGGATGCAACACATCTGTTATTGAAAAGATAGACTTTCTTTCTAATATTGACGATAGATTTCACTAATTCATTTCTGAAATAACATGAAGTTGACAGAGTAGATTCATTTGACAGGCAAGAAGTTCCATAGAAACAATTTCTCTTTATGCATTCCATATGTGGTTTTATATCTCTCTTCTTTAGATAACAGAGACAGGAAGTGGATCTTGATTCCATTGATATTAGGGAGCTTTTCCTTTACCACTGTAGGCCAGTACCTTCTCTGCAAGGAGTGGTCTTAGAGAATTGCCTAGATCACTGAGAAGGTAAGTGACATCTAACCATTTTATAGCAGAGATTCCACTCAGATCTTACAGGTTCCAAGAATGATGCTCTATCCACAACGTCATGGCTACTTCTCAGGTAATATATAACACTTATGGAGTCAGCAAACTCTATTCTTGAACCATTTTACTAGAAAGAACTCTCTGGACAATACAGGAAAGATAAATGTATCTCCTTTTGGATGGATGAATAAACTTGAACTGACTTTTCCTGAGCTGACTTCTTTCATTTATTATTTCTCTGTCTCTTTCATTTATTATGTCTCTCTCATATATATATTAATATATACACAATATGTGTTTAATATATATTTCTAGGAGAAAGGAAGGAAAACCCTATTTACAGTGGATCTTTCAAGCTGTTTGCTTCCCTTTGCAAAAGTATTGGAAAAAACTGCTCAATACAATAAGCTCGCACTTATAAAGCACTTTATAGTTTGTAAAATGCCTTCTTCACAATAAACATGGGAAGAAGATAGTGCAGGGAGATAATAATGGTCTATTATCAACTACACTTTCCAGAGGAGGAAATAGAGATTTAGGAAGTCAAAGGATTTTTTCCGAGGCCATAGTTCATAAATGGAAGAACTGAGATTCAAACCAAGAACTTTTTAACATAAAAATCCAACATCATAATGCAAAGAAACAAAATGATGTGTTTTGACATTTAGGGAAAATTGCATTACTGCCCAAGTTTCAAACATAGATTCTTTCTGAAAATAGGCTTATAAGTGAAATGATTTTTCTTACTTTTTTAACCAAATGAAATATTTTTCTAAACTTTTGATTTTATCCAAAATATCATGTTGGTTAACAATTATCCACAAAAGATACTAACATTCCTAGCTATCATTTACAAAAATCCTCTTATACTTGGGTTTTATGTTCAAGAAAGCTGTGATAGTGCCTGAGGTTTCATATTTGAATCAACCACTATGTAGGCTGTGCACGTTGTCTGTCATAAAACCCTGATGACGCATTCCCAATTTGATACACCTAGGTGTCATTGAAATAAGCATCAAAAAGATCATTCCAGGTTTCTGAGCAGAGTACATTTGGCCGTTTTTTCTACTATGCTCTAGTTAAGCAGACCACAATGACATCATACTTACTAAAACTATAGCTTCAATTTTTAGGATATCTGCTCATAAGAATTCATTCACTTAGTGATCCATGTTGTTATTTGATACTGAGTAGAGTGCATAAATCGTCACATTCTCTTCATTCCTAGTCACTCTGCTATTACTTTTATTCATTATCAAACATTCCAAAAAATGCTGGGAAACTTTACACAGGCAGAATGTGTTATCTGGTTCTATCTTTGATCATAAGCTTATTCATTTAGAGCTGGAATGGACCGTAGCGGTCAACTATTCTAGTCCCCTCATTTTACAGATGAAGAGACCGAGACCCAAAGAATTCAAGTGACTGAATTAAGGTCACACAAGGTAATAAGAGGCAGGGTCAGGATTTTAACTGAATTCTGTAACTACAAACCTGGCACTGTAACACACAAGTCCACTTTTAAAAAGAACATTTTATCTACTCTGACTTAAAGCCAAATTATTCACTAAACAATGAGATATGCTCATAATGTCAAAATTACTCTCACTCTCTCTGCCTTGTATGAGGCAAACATGCAACTTTATAATTCCATGTGATAGATTATGACAGTTGAGAGTGAAGGAGAGAGTGAGACAATTCACATTATTTTTTAAGGGCCTGATAAAAAGTAAAATTTTAAATAATTCCCAAGAAAGAGGCAGACATCATTTGACTATGATGAATAATTAACTCTTTTACGATTCCACAGAGATGAGACTACATGACAGTCAACATTGTTTCAAAGAATATACACAGCACACAAAAAGGAGGACATATGAATTTTTTCATGTTCAATTCTAATAGTCCAGATGATTATGGAAAGTAAACTGCATACTTTTTTTTTTGCCATTACTGCTTCAATTAGAGACACATAAATATGTCACTTTTCTAATTATCCCAAAACTTTTTCTTAGCATTCCCTTTAACATAACCCCATTTAAAATGTCTATAAAAGTTCTTGAGTCAAATCAATAATCCTTCACTTTTGTCATTAAAAGCTAAATTATCATCTAAAACAGGAATGATAGATTGTAGTGGACTGCTCAGATGTGTCAAAAAGCACCATTGCTAATGATGGACTTGAATAGCCACTCTTTCAGGTGGCCACTCAAGTGTAAACATTCAGAACATCGCAAATGCATACCTAGGAGCAAATCTGCTGAAATAGACCTACTTAATAAAGCCTAACTTTCAACCCTTTAATCAAAATAATCATTTAGCCAAAAAAAAAAAGAAAAAGACAGTTCAAAACAAAACCTAGAGCATCATCTTCATTGCATTATATTGTATGAACATTGTTCATAGTATGCTCAATTATTGTTCAACCAATAACATAGACTATGTTATTTAGATGTCTGACACATCATTTTCTCAGTAGGTATGCCATTAGCACATCATTCTCATAGGAAATATGGTTAGTTAAAGAAAGGAGGTGATACAGTAAAAGCCAGTAGTGAGTAAGTCAATATATCAAGATTTAATTTCTTTGAGATTTTCTCAGTGGCTTCTTTGTAACTTTGGAATATTTGATCTCAGTAGGTACCCTGATTAAATAGAGATAATAGTGGATAGTCCAGAAGTAAAATAAATTTGTGTCTTACCAGCTATGTGTACAGTGAATTTATGTTTATTAAATTCAATTTTTCCATTGCCTTTTTTCTTCTTTTTTGATTCACAATGGAGCTTGGATCTAGGATTTCATTGGTACATAAAACTCCCTGTGGGAAATTCCCTCCACTAATGAGATTCAGTAACATGACTGTAATTTATAGTCTTGGAGAGTTCATTGGGGCAATAAGCAATTAAGTAGCTTGCTCTAGGTCACATCCTTAGTATAGATAAGAAGACTTGAACCCAAATCTTTCTGTCTCAAAAGACAAATATCTATGTTCTGTGCCACAATGTCTCTTGGTTTCCAAAATAACACTGGAATATATATTTGGACTTCCAGAGTTAGGCCATGGGAGCAAAGGTTTAGAGGTCATTAATCTAACTTCATTAGGATTGTGGCTCAAAGAAAATTATATGCCTTGCAGTCACCAGAGTCACCTAGATACTAAATGGTAAAATTATAATTAGAACTCATGTCCTCTGAGTCCAGAACCAGCATATTTAGTAAAATAAGAGCATACAAGAAGAAAGTGAACTATATGATCATATCATAAAGTTATATCTGAAAGGGATGATGCAAGTCATCTAGCTCAACCTTTGTAATTTACTGTTATAGAAACTAAAGCCTAGAGAGCTTGATTGACTTGCTAAAGGACAGAAATCAGTAGTAAGATTCCAACCCAAGCCCTTTAAATGCGAATCCTAACTGGCTTTCATTGTACCAGTCTGTCCCCATACAGTCTTCTATCATGATTGTGACATCATCAATTTAAGGAAGTCCTAGTGCAAAACCCCCTTCCTTAAAAAAAAAAAAAAGGTTTTAGGAGTTTATCTCATTACTTTGAAAAGAAGAGCATTTCTTTTTTATGCTTTATTTTATCTTATTTTAAAAATATTTATTTATTTGTTATTTTAAAATAGGTAGTTAACTCATTTGATGCAGCTAAGTAAATTACTAACTAGATCTTCAGACAAAAGAATTCATCATAGAAATAAGGAAGGAATGTTTACAATAGAGGGAAAGGAAGAAGGGCCTAATGGGGGGGGGGGAAATCAAGCCAAATATGAATTTTGTTTTCAACTAGGACTGGACATGGATTAAAGAAGAGTTGAGTTCAAATCCTGCCTCAAGAGATGGAAGAGTCAAAGATAAACTCAAGATTATGAATGTGGGAGCTAGAGAGAATAGGGTATTACTGGTGATGACAGCAAGTCACTCAATCTCATTCAGCTTTTTCCTTATCTATAAATTGAGGACAATAACAACCTCTCCCTCACAGGGTTGTTGGGAGGATTAAATGAGATACATACTTACAATAATTTGCAAATTTTAAAATGTTGGCTAAATAACAACAACAATAATAATACATTTTTGTTGTTATAATACTAGGTTCTTGTCTCCTACTTTCAACCAGTTCACATTTAACTTCTAAAAGAAATCATATTTTCATATTTCCTAATAAGATAATTATAGCTTTTGAATTTTTCTTGAATTACATAATTACATCCATGTAACCTCTTCAATCTATTAAATAATCAATGAAACAATGTGATCACTACCAGAAGGCAAGTTGTCAGGACACACTTAAGGATACCTTTAAAATTTGTAACCTGGCTATGGTGTTTAGAAACAACAGAAGCAGGCAGGCTGAATTTGGGTACTACAAACAGATGAGGCAACTCATTTAGACAGATTTTCATGTGACCTGTATAACTTGAGAAGTATCATTCTGATACTGCCAACATAAAACATAATTCAAGTGTGAGAAATTATAGAAAGGATGGTTAGTCACTTTCTCTTCATCTGGACATCCATAATCATCACCATAATTACATGTCATCTCCTCATGCTTCAGTATGTAACACATATGCACAAACACATACACGCACTCATTGAATTTATCCTTGTGAAAACCAGTGTAACCAAAAAATCCATTAATAATAAAAACCTACAATTTATCCCTGAATTTTACTACATCCAGAAAGGACCACAAAGGGAATCTAGAGAATTTAGTGGTTCTCTTTCTCAGGCTGTCTATATGTCCATGCACATGCACACATATAATATATTTTACATGTATATACCCCCAAACTAGACCCAGCTGAAGGTGGGTGCAGTGATGGTAGTGATTAATCGGTGTTAAGAACTGTCTCAATATTGATGTTTTATCAAGATCCCCTGGGAATATCTCAATACTAATTCTAATTATTCTTCCAAGTTCAGCTACATTCTTGTTTCTCTTTCTTTTCTGAGCTCTGATTTCATTTGTCAGCCTCATTCATTCTCTACTACTTTATTCTTTTATCTTTAGTAATTTCACATGCCTATTTCACAACTTTTCCATACTTTTTTTTTTATTACAATGAGTCAAGGGGTTTTTGAGGATAAGGGATGGGAGCCCTGTTTTGTGCCTCTAGCTCGAGAGGTAGCCTTCTTAGAAGTCTAGGATTCAGGAAGAATATATTCTTTGGACTCAGTTGCAACTCATTTGATGACTGCAGGGCTACAGATTAGAAGCAAAAGTGAAAAAGAACAGTATCTTGGTCACATAGGGCCACTCGCTTGAGGAGCGAGCACAAAATACAAAGATTCTGGAGTTGGTTCATTATGCTCCTGTCTATTTGCAAGTTGACTAGGACTCATTTTTATTGGATAAGGAGGGAGGGGGACAAAGGCCTTGCCTCAGGCACCTTAGGCTTGGCTCATTCACATTATCAAGCTTACCTGAGTCACCTGCTCCCCGGGGTGAGACACATGGAAGGGTAGGGGATAACAATTTAAGGCCTGCTTGCCTTTAGTGCCACACAGCCTAAGTAATTCCATTTTGTCCCACATTTGTAAAATCTTTCTTCTTTGGTCATAACTTTCCCTCTGTGCTGTTGGGTAAATGCAATAAGTCAATCAATGAACTGATAATATTTGTTCAGCTCCTTATAGACTAGGTACTATGGTAGATTCTGAAGATACAGAAAAGAAAAATGAAACAGCCTCTGTCCTCAAGTTCACCATTAAGTTTCAATACAGTGAGAGAATTTCAGGGTATAGAGTACATGAGTTATACTGTAAGGGCAGGTTATATGACTCAATTAGTTCTGCAGGTTTAAAACCATAAGCAATCATTTCTACAATTTTATGTCCTCACTTCTCTTGAGTTCACTGGTCCTACCCATAGAACTTAACCCTCCAAACTACCGTTCTTGTGTTTATTCTAAAACATTTTCATTTTCCAATTTTGAATTCAATAGTTCCTTTAACTTCCCTTCTGTTCTTTGAAGGAATACATTAATTTCATGTTTTCAAACAGGTTCCCAGGGCTTATTTAGCGTCTGATTAAAATTGCTACCAGTGTAGCCATGTCACACTCACATATCACTTTGGCTGTTGCCCCATTGGCTTTCTCTAGAAAAATTTCTTTCCTTCTCTCTGGCCTCTGACATATGATTATTCGGGACTTTCCTGGGATTCTTTACTTTGAGTTCATTATCATGGGTTTTCATGCCCAATTCTCAGCCCCTGAAGGTTTTTTTTTTCCTTTTTAATATCTACTTTTTTATTTTTCCCATTACAACTTTGTTCCTCAGCTTACAACAATCTACCTGGCCTAGCTCAGAGTTCTAACCTTCCTCCATCCTAGTCACTGCATCTTCTTGATAGTATCTTCACTGATATTCTCATACTATACATTTATTTTTTAAAGTCAACCCCCATAGATATTTATTAAGCAATTAAAAACACTTAAGCCCCACATTTACTTTTCAAGAACTTTTTGACTTGGATAGGGGTCACCATTAAATTCTTAATCAATGTATGGGAAGAGGATATTTTGATGCAATAAAGAGTATACAACAAAACAGACTGAAGAAATGACTTAAGGATATGTAATAGGCATACCAACTTCAAATAGTATTGACCTACATATGGGCTGATATAACCTAATGATTTAGTGTTTGCTTATCACAAAGACACAAGTTATTGGGATAAAGACTCATTATTTAATTAAAAATATTCAGGGAAAGTTGCACAACAGTACGGATCAAATTAAATCTCGGCTAAGATTTCATACTTTATATAAAGATTAGCTCTAAATAGATGCTTCATTTAGATATAAAAGTCACCTCATAAATAAATCAAAGAAATAAGAAAAAAGTTATGTATCATGTCTATATAGGAGGAGTTTATGGCACATCAAGGGATAGAGAAGATTATAGAAGTTAAAATGGATAATTTTGATTACATAAAATTAAAAAAATGTTTTTGCCCAAACAAATCTCATATAGCTACAGTCAAAAGGAATGAAATTAATTGGGGAAACTACCCCTGCAGAAAACTTCTCTGAAAAAGACCTCATTTCCAAAATTTACTTTAGGAATTGATTTAAAAGTATAATATTAAAAAAGCCATTCTTCAATTGATAAGGATATGACTGGGATTTGTTCTGTGTATTACTTGTACTTTCATTACTTGTCTAAGGATATGGATAGGTAAAGTTAAGCAAAAAGAATGAAAAGAATGATTGATACAATGAAAATATCATAAGGACAATTTTGAAGGATTTAAGAATTATTACAGAGGTCAGTTGAAGAACATTGCCAATAGATATTAGACTAATATTCAGAACAGGAAATTCATTATTAGACATGAATAAGAGGAGGTTCTGTTTTGCTTCCTTGCTTATATAATTCAGGGATTCATTACCTCCATCCCTTTTCCCTTCCTCCTTTTATTTTGTACCATCTCCCCTTTAAATTTTTGAGCTTCTGAAGAATAGAGATTGTCTTTTGCTTTCCTTTGTATCCCTAGAGCTTTGCCCAATGCCTTACTAAGGGTAAGTGCTTAATAAATGATTATTTCTTGCACTCCCTTTCCCTTCCTTCCTTTCTTCATGCTATACTGGGGACAAACATGTATATAGATAAGTCCAATAAAAATGTAGACAAATGAAATACAAAATACTTTTGAAAGAAAGGGAACACTTGGGAGGGAAGATCTCTCTCATTTTCTCCCCCAGTCCTTCCTTTTTAGTGAGTTGGGGGAAGAAGTGCACACTTGATATTTTTTTAATAATTTTTTATAAAGGGAAAACAGACAACACTCCCTTGAAGTTTAATAATTTAAAATGAAGTGCCTCTTCTGAGAAAACACATAAAAATATGAATTGATGAGGTCAAATGACCAAAAGTGAGAAATTTCAGAATTCCTCAGTTAGTGGTTGTAAAAAGGAATAATCTAGTTTATATCATAACCACTCATACCAGCAAACCATCAAAAGCCTTTATAAAACATCAGCTATATGCTACACACTAGGTTAGTCCATAGCATATAAAAGTAAAAATGAAATAATGCCTGTCCTCAAAGCAATTTATGTTTTCTCAGGAGAGGGTAGGAACAGCAGGAATACTGTAAGAAAGAATATGAAAAATAAATGCCAGGACAGTTTTTGGAAGGGGGCATGCTACTTAGGAGGATTAAGTAAGGTGGGAGAACATTCTGGGCTTTAGAATCAGCCTTTGTAAGAGCACAGATTTAAGAGATGTATTGAAATGTGTAGAGAATAGCAAAAAAGTCCCCTTTAGCTGGACTCTGGAACTGCAGGAAGAGAAGTCAAGCATAATGAGAATGTGCAGGTAAGTTGGGGTCAGTTTGTGAAAGACTATAACAGCTAACTAGAAGGGCTAATGTTGATTCTAGAAGCAATAAAAAGCCACTGGTGTTTATTGAGTGGGGAAGCAACATAGTTAGACTTGTTCTTGACAAAACTGACTCCAACAGTGTTGTGGAAGGTGGCCTGGAGAAGGGAGAAATCTGAAAAGGATGAAGAGTTGTTGCAGTTCAAAGGATAAAAGATAAGAATGTGAACTAGGGTGATTCAGATAGGTAACAATTATTAATCTCATCAGCACCTTCCAGTGTGAGAGCTAATTGTATATGCAAATGCATTAGAAGTTTACAAGTTATTACTAAAAAAAAATTAAGCTAGATGGGATCTTGGAGACCATCTAGTTCAATCTTCTCATTTTACAAATGAGGAAACTGAGACCCAAAGTAACTTTCCCAAGAGAAGATAGGTTAAGTACAGAATCTTTATTAAAACCAGCTCTCCCTATTCTCAATACAATCAAGAATTTTTTAGAAAATATGGAATAAAGGGGGTATCTGGGTGGCTCAGTGGATTGAGAGTCAGGCCCAGAGACGGGAGGTCTTAGTTTCAAATCTGAACTCAGATACTTCTTAGCTGTGTGACCCTGGGCAAGTCACTTGACTCCCATTGCCTAGTCCTTCTGCCTTAGAACTAATATATAGTATTGCTTCCAGGATGGAAGTTAAGGGTTTAAAAAAAGAAGAAAAAATGGAATAAACTCTAATGTTTTCCCATGTAATGTGAATCTATGCTTTTTCCATACCAATCCAATTCATATTTCAAATATTTATTAAGCATCTGCTGTGTGCTAAGAATATAAAGAAAAAAATCCCTGCCCTCAAAAACCTTATATTCTACTGAAAGACAAAAATATATCTAGATAAATATATTACAAAGTATATGCAAAGTATTTTTTGTTTTGATTTATTTGAATTTTCTACCAACTAATATTGAATTTGGGCTGAGAAATACTTCAGACATCATGTGGATTGGAGATCCATTGAGTTATAGTAGAAAGAAAAATGATTCTTAGAAATTAAAAATTATGTTTGGAATATTATTGGTTGTTTTGACTTGATTGCTCACTTAGTTAATGGAGAAAGCACAGGAAAGGAAGATTTGTGAGTATTTAGACCCCACAAGAGACTTACAAACTCTAAAACACTAATTTGTAATGTATCATTGTGATATATAAAATATAATATAACTATAAAATAAATAAAAGTATAAAATTTTCTTTAACGGTTGCTTCAGAGTAAAGATAGATTTCCTTTCTGTCTCAGAAACACATATCAATGTTTATTGTGTGTGTGTGTGTGTATGTGTGTGTGTGTGTGTGTGTTGGGATCACACACACAATACTCTGCTATAAGGAAAGGCTGGGAGTTGAGTTCTTAGCTCAACCTGTTGTCACTTTCTTTATCCTGCCTGTCAAAAATGAAATAAATCTATTGTTCCATCCACCTATCCAAAAGACTACTTGTAGGCAATAAAAATTAAATTCAGACATGACCTGGTTAACAATCCCAAGGAAGCAGGAAATCTTCCATTTTGACTTGCCAGGACAGAAGAGAACACAGCTATGTCAACAAATTCCTCACAAATAACTCACCTTCAGGTGAACTGCATTTAAAAGGCACTTCCCAGTTACCTGTCCCCAGAGCGAAGTTTATAAGGAAAGGGAGTAGAATGTTCTCAGTCAAGACCTCCGGGCTGCAGAGTTTTCTACCACTGGAGATTTCCTCGATTCTGAACATTATCACTTTCAGGAACAGGGAACACATTTCTTTACCCAGACAGTCTTTTAATCTTGGAACAAGAGGCCTAGAAAGCTATTTTCACAGAAGGCTTTTCTGGCTTTTAAAAATACAATCAAATTGGTTCCAGTGGAGTGGGATATAAGGAAGTGTACCTCTTCTACTTCTATACAAGTAATTGGAATAGCCTAATTAGATTGCCAAAGTGCTTAGATACCATGGTGATGGGCACTTTATAAATACTGTATGTAGCTATACAGGGAATATCCCTTGTGACAATGATCGGCCTTACAGCAAGATCTGATAGGTTAGAGAGTAGAAACTAAATGCCCTGTTAAATTCCATGATATTTATTGATAGTTATTTGTGTTGACACTTGCAGCTATTTGCGGTGCTTTCTTTTACTAAGCATGTGGGTAGTGTGGTTTGAGATGACTTTTGCAAACAAAGATAACATCTGATATGCATGATAAGCATCACAGTATATTCTGAACATGAAGTCAACTATAGCATCTTATGATCAGCCCTTGTCTGGCAATCAGACTATGTCAATTCAAAATTAGAAGATGTTTAATCCAAGATCTGTTGAGAAAACCACACATTTGATAGAAGCTAATGGTCATTTGTGCTAGGATGGATTTCTAAGCCAAAAGAAAACTCAATAACCACCTTCTCTGATTGTTGAAATCCTTCCAGAAAAATGTCCAATAACAAAAATTGAGTGGTTTTCGTTCCTGTATTCTCCTACTCAACCACCTGTTTTTTCTCCTTGGTGAAGCTTGTGTACTCTCATCTGAAGATGATGACATAGATAATGACTCAAGCCACTGATGGAGATCGAGGGAGGAGAAATCTTCTTGTGTTCCCAGGCCATGCAGCTAACTCTTCAAATCTGTGCCAAACTTACTCCCTCATAGTACTTTAAGCACATTCAGAGGTTCATTAAGTCTTTTGTACCACCAGGGTAGCATTTAGTATAATGATGCAGTGGCCTGTAAAACTCAATTGCCCTTCTTGCCAAAGTCTCTAACATTCTCTCAGGGCTCTTGGGAAAATTATTACCATATCTTGCAACATTTAAGTATATTTCAATATATTTCAGGACATTGCATTGACTTTCATTCCCATATTCTATATTTCTGCCAAACTGGCCTGTTTGTTCTTCCATAAACTTAGAACTTCATCTTCCACCCCCTCATCTTTGCTCAAGCTGTCCCCTATGCATGGGATGCATTACATCCTCTTAAAACCACTCACTTTCTTTGAGATGGAGCTCATGTTCAATTTTGTATGAAAATTTTTCATGTGGTACCTTTCTTTGTTAGCACTTTCTTCCTTTTATCAAATTTTCATGTCTTTCCACGTTGCATTTCCCCAGCAGGACATACACTGCTTGAGGACTAGGGCTATTTTTTATTTTATTTTATTGCTCAAATAGCACCTAGCACAGAGTCTTGAATATAGTGGGCACTTAATAAATGTGTATGTAATTGAATTAATTCTATTTTATCCTGACACTTATGAGTATATACCCAAATGGAACTTCATAAGAACTTCATGGGTTGGATGATAAATAAGTTAATTAATAAGCATTTGCTAGGCACTGTGAACCAGGTACTGTGATAATAATGCTTTGTTTATCTGAAAGTCACTTACTCAGTAAGCTAAGCTATGTAAGGTAAAGCAGGGAATTTAGAAGTATACAATAAAAGGCCCCAGAGCAACCAAAATAAATGTCACAAAACTCATGCATTAAAATTCATATATTTTACTCACAGAAGAGCCTTTCAAGGTCTTTCTCAAAACCCATTGACCTCTATGTTAGAAACAATTTGAACCAGTTTAGTTTTTTAGCTTCCAAACTCCAAGCAAATGGGAATATTAGAACCTGCAAACTGGAAAGGGTAGGTGGGTAAGTGTGTGTGTGTATGTGGCAGTAGTGAGGGAGATCTGGGAGAGAAGTTACAAGAGACTGAAACTTTGGAAACAACCAAAACTGACAGCAAATAGCCTGATATTGAGAGGGGGAAAAAAGGAAAAATCAAGGAAAATCAAACAACTCAAGAACTGAAAAGAGAAGCTGGGGTCACTTAGGGAAGGAACAAACAACATGTAAGGCTTCAATCTCCCCTGATGGCATCATGGTATTACATCATAGTATAATATTTCATATGGATGATT
Source organism: Monodelphis domestica (assembly GCF_027887165.1). Classification (NCBI taxonomy): domain Eukaryota; kingdom Metazoa; phylum Chordata; class Mammalia; order Didelphimorphia; family Didelphidae; genus Monodelphis; species Monodelphis domestica. The sequence goes on along the minus strand of NC_077230.1, from coordinate 144,122,350 downwards.
GAGATTAATCAATATTCCACAAAATAGTGTTAATAAGGCATAAATATATGGTGTACCTATGAGAAAGATGTCTATACAATATTTTACATTTACAAAAAAGTTTTAATACTTGAAGTGGCAAGTTTTAGTTACTGGGAAATTTATCCATTTAGAACAGCTTATCTTCTATAGTGCTGAAGTTTTTAATGCTATGGTGATGAATGATTTTTTACATATTGTTATCTTTCAGATCCTCCTTCAGTGATATCCAAAAATCATTCAATTTTTCAGCCTATATATCTAAATGAAGAACAGCAAGCAGATGAAGTATATCTTTGGTCCATATTATAATATATAGTCAGATGGATTACCTTAGAAATAGTTCATTTGTTATTGGTGGTGGTCAGTTGTTTCTGACTCTTCCTCACCTAATTTGGGGTTTTCTTGGTAAACATCCTGAAGTGGTTTGTCATTTCCTCTTCCCGTTCATTTTAAAGATCAGGAAATTGAGGCAAACAGGGGTAAGTGACTTGCATGGGGTTACAAAGCTAGTAAGTATATGAGACTGGATTTGAACTCAGGTCCTCTTGACTCTAGGTCCAGTGTTCTATCCACTGTTTCACTTTGTTCCCCAAGACATTAGTTCTCTATGTATATTTTGGGAAGACATTATCAATGGATGATTATCTTGGGAATTGGAACAAGCTAGAATTTTTTTTAGAAAATTACAAATTTTGCTAATGACATGAAACTTCTCTTTGAATCAAAGACATATATATTTAGCATCAGTATTGTTTCATTGAAATCTTATGTCTGTAAGTCATGGAATACCATTTTCTACAAAGAATTAAAATTGAGGACCCTCAAAAATGGGCAATGGAGAGTTGCAGAGTGGATATAAATAGGCTATAGCATATTATCAAGGAACTATTTAGCAGAAAAAGGATGTATGTCATTGTAGAAATGTATGGTTGAACAAGGAAGTAGAATGGAATGAGGGATAAGCTAATGTTAGTGCATGAATAGTTCTAATATTCACACAGTATCATGATATATACAGAATAATCATATGATTTGTAATTGCATGTAATTGCATAATGAGTAAATGGATGAGAGCTGAATAGAATGAACAGAAGAGGAAGTATGGAGAGGTCAAGATCTGCATCACTGGAAAGAATACTCACATTGATGAGATTATGGATACATCAAAGTATAGAAAATATATCTAATATAAGCTTTATTCCTAGAGACAGTGCCTCTCTAATGTGGGGCTAAATCACTGAAATGTTAAATAAACTGTCACCAAATCTATTAGAACATCAGATCTGTCATTATATTCTTCATTAAATAAAAGTGATTAAGACTTCTTAAGCATATTTTCCTTTTCTATACTGCCTATTAAATTAATTAAACAGAGGCCATTGTTTCTTGCATCTAGAAACTTCAAGGCAGAATTACAAAACCATGATGTAGATCTATGTGTACTTATCTAACTCCCTGGAATTGACAATGCAACCTACTTTCAAATGTATAATTTTGTTTTGATATGTTTTACATTCCATCCTGTTTGAAACATTTCTCATAATGAGGTTCCCTTCACTTTCCATGGAACCTAATAAACCTTGTTAGGAGTTTGGGACTTGTTCTCTTTACATCCAGGCTCAATTTTTCCACAGATGGACACAGAAATTAATGTTCCTTTCGGCATCTGCCCTCATACCTCTATTCACTGATACTGTATGTGTCTACATGATGCCAATATCTGTATGAAAACAGAAAATGGCAATTAAAAACCCAGCTATTTCTAAAGTATCTGTATATTTGGCATAGTGTAAGCACAATGTCATCTGGGCAAATGCTAAGGTAATAAAGTGATCATTCTAAAAAAATAGGAACCCCCAAAAGAAAACTATATGTAACAGTAAAGTAACAAAAGGTCCAAATTCTAACTAAATCTGTACAGAACACCCCAAATTCTGAGCATTATTTAGTTCTCATCCACTGCACTTTCTTTCCTTTCCATCAAAATATATCTTTATTTTTCCTCAGGATAAAATGAGAGATAGGATAGATGTAGCAGCAGATCAGTTGTGATTGACTTTTTCTGGTGATGACAAGGTATAAATAATTGATGATTCTATTTATTAAAAATGTACTTAATGCACCAGGATATAGCATCTTTTCCCCAGGAGTTTTTTTTTAGGCAACCAGGTGAATGTGTCTTCAGCATAGCAAATAACAGCAACGTGAAGGAACATAGTAAATTTGTTCCTTTGCATGGTAAATAGGGTGAAGTTTAGCTAAAAATAACTGTAGAAATTTAGGATTTAGCTGGTGAGAAATACATTAAAAAGGCTTTTTAGGAATGAAAGTGACAGATTTCTCTTACAGTCTTTATTATTAATTTTTTTCATGACTTTTCCATTATCTTTGTAAGTTTATTTCCCTTTTATAGTTTCAAAAACAAAAATAAAAAGTAATTTTTTTCAAAACTATAGAAATCCAAACTTAGAGGGCATTAAAATAATTGTATTTATGATAGAAGAAACTTTAGAGTGTGTCTAGTCCTATCCTCTCATTTTACAGCTAAGAAAATAGAAACTCAGTAAAAGAGGTTACATAATGAGTTCATATATATATATATATATGTATATATATATATATATATATATGGAAACAGGGTAGTATTTTAGTCTAGTTCCACTGACTCCAAATAAGGGCCTCTTTCCATTATACCTTAATACATGCTGAAGGCAACATGAAGATAGTACAGCGTTGACAAGAGGAGGCAGTTTTTAAAGCATCTTTGCTACTTCTTCATATTTTTGTACCTCAGTTTTCTCACTGATGTAGCACCTCTCTCTTGGGTTTGCACTCCTCTCCTGTGCCCCCCATTTTCATCCTCTAGGGACTGAGAGGGGCAACAGAACCAATGGTATGAATTGGCCTCAATTTTAAGTGCTACAGCAAGAATTCTTGCATGTAAGAGAACTAGGAACAGTGGGACTCTTTTCTATAAAAACAGGAACTTAAGTTCTCAAGATCAGAGACAGGGGATGGGAAGCAAGTCCAGGTTAAGAAGGCAGAGGAGAGAGTTCTCTGTCCATGTAGGTCACACCCATCTGTGTTATGGAATTTATTAACCAGTTGATATGAGAAGTTATCAGAGATCTTAGTCAAACCAAGACCAGAAAAAATATTGGCCTTCAAAAGTTCCAATTTACTTTGGTTCTTGAATTCCATTCTGGGTGTTCCTAGAACTTTTAGGTCTACAATTCTGGAGTTTTCATCTGACTATAGACTCTGTTGGTGTATGTGAGAATTAAATGATTGTAGACTAATTTTGTATGTATTGTCTACACTCCTTTATCCATTTGCAAGAAAAGGAGCTATGAAGGATAGGCAAATGGGAATTTGTGTCTCCAAGAACCTCTATGTTTAAAGTAACTTATATGTTATAGACTATCAGGGTCTTGGAACTGACAGTTAAATGTTTCATCATATACCATATTATTTCTATTGTACATTGTTTTCGTGTCTTTTTGTCACGAAGAAAGCATTGCATGAAGGATCCAAGTTTGCTCGTCTCTCACTAAGGAGAATAGAATCCATATGATTAGGGTTTCATTCTAAGGTTGCTCTGGGGTTTGCCAGAATTCAGGGTTTGAGAGCTGATTTTGATTGAGAAAAATCCATAATACATACCCTTGGATACGAGTCAGGGTTGCCCAAAGAGAGCAGAGTACAGAGTAGTTGAGGGATAAAAGTGTTTGAGATCTGTAGAGAGCTTAATAGTAATAAAAAGAGCTACCATTTATATAGTGCTTATTAAATGCCTGGCACTGTGCTGAGTTGATTGCAATTATCTCACTCAATCTTCATAAAAATTCTTGGAGATAGGTGCTATTATTATCATCACCATGTTACAGAGGAGGAAACTGAGGCAAATGGAAGTTAAGTGACTTGCTCAGGATCATTCATCTAGTGAGGATATAAAGTCAAATTTGAACTCAAGTCTTCCTGACTCCAGGTCAAACATTCAATCCACTGTGTCACCTAGTTCTTTGAGACTTCCTCAGCATTTCTGTTCATCAGGGTGGACATTCATAAGGACCATTGTGGTCATAATCACTATGAAATGAGCCCAGTTTCTGATTTTTTAAAAAACTTTACCTTCCATCATAGAGTCAATACTGTGTACTGGTTCTAAGGCAAAAGAGCAGTAAAAGCTAGGCAAAGGAATTTAAGTGATTTGTCTAGGGTCATAGAGTTAGGAAGTGTCTGAGGCCAGATTTGAATGTAAGACCTCAAATCTAGGTCTGGTTCTCAATCCATTGAGTCACCTACTTTCCCCTTTCTGATCCTGTCTTTTAAAAAATGCATCTTTATTGGCATGTTTTGTTTTGATATTTTCTAGATATTATCTAGATTACTCCATTCTTCCTCATTTCCTTCAAGAGAGCCACCTCTTAGTAAAAAATAGGAATTAAATGAAAAATGGGAAATGGAAGGAAACATGTCAGCAAAGTTGATCTGACTATCTCTCTATTGAAAGGATCATCTTAAATATTATGCAGTGTTACATCCTTGAAGACCTCAATCTCTGTAAACACAGAATGAGTGACATATATTTTCATATCTCTTTTCTGGGGTCAAATTTGTTCATTAAAATTTTAAAATATTGTTTCAGTTTTTTTGTGTTTGTTCTTTAGATTTATGTTCCTGAAGTAATTTATATTATTAAAGTCACATAAATCTTTTCAGGCTTTTCCGTATTCTTCATGTTTGTTTTTTCTTGGGTTTCATTATATTTATGTACAATATTTTGAAGATGATGAAGCAATGTTTTTATTGATTTTATTGATTTCTGATTAAGAAGATCCAATAACTCTTTAAAAGGGAGGAGAAATGCCCTTTGCCACTATCTTCTCTTAGGGGACACTTCAGTCTTTTGGGTCAGAAGAGGGATTGCATTTCCCTTTTCTTTACGGTAGCTCTGAGAACATGGCAATTAAAACTTGCTTGGGTGAGAATGACTGTCTCCTATTTATTTCTTGCTCTCACTTTGTGACAAGTTCATCACCTTTTTTCCAGATACATAGTTTTCTGATGCAACCCATTATTCTAGTTACTTTTTAAATAGTTGTTTATTTGTAAAATATTGTAGACTGCAGACACCAACCATGTGCCTTTCCAATGCTCTCTGAATGATGATTATTTTTAATTTTTCATAGATAGTAATGGCCAAAGATTTAGTCATTCAATGACATTGGTGGAATAATGGTATTAAAGCAACTTTGTTTCTTGGAAAAGTTTGAGATCACCAAAGGAATTCTGCAATTTCCTGAAAGCTATTCAGCCTACTTTCTTTCTCTTTAGTTCTGAAACTGGTTCATCAATTTGTATCTGTAAGTGTACATGCATATATATATATATATATATATATATGTATACACACACACACACACACACACATATATATATATATATGTGTATATATATATATATATTTATTTATACTCATAGAACCAGATGGGTGCTATAGGTTGTTCATCTGACATAATGTCATAATCTGTACAACATACATTTTCATCCACTTGTTTTGTCCTACTTAGGGCAGTTAGCTTGGTCAGTGGACAGAGGGCTGGGACTGAAGTTAGGCAGATCTGAGTCCAAATTTGGCCTCAGACACTTAGTTGTGTGATCCTAGGAAGTCACTTATGTCCATTTGCCTTCATACTGTGGAGAAATAAATAACAAGCCAATCCAGTTTATTAGCCAAGAAATTCCCATGGACAGTATCTTGCACAGGATCAGATAAGATTGAACTATTGAACAACAAAAAGTGGATGACTAAATTCTTTTCAGTTTTATAGAATTGTTCTAGGAGGCTATCATTGTTTTTGTGATTGAGGCAATTAGCATATGTGACTTACAAATTGGATCATCTAAAGAACCTTACTATCTACTGAATATCTCTTCAATTTGGATTTTTGCTATGAAGCTGAACATAGATACACAAAAGAGATTTTTTTTTTCTGGAAATATGGGATCAATTCCCAAGGATGAATTCTTTATTAAAAGGTTGGCTCCCTATGAGGTGAAAAAGAAGAAATACAGGATAAAACTTAGGTAATGTGAAAAATATATCAACATAACTTATTTAAAAAATCACAAGAACATTATAAGAAGGGGAAGATGCCCAAAGTGGAAGAAAATATTTTAGACCTTAGTACTGAAAAATGTTCATTGAGAAAGCATCAACAACTAATGGCCTATAAGCTCCCTTTCCCATCTATATAAAATTTTTATGAGAATAATCTATCTACACATCAAGGGTTTAATAGATGAGATTATTAGAAGGGAACAGACAGGCTTTTACAAGTGATTCTCACAGAAGCAGACATCTTTACTTTTGCAAAATGATGTAAAGAATATAGGATCCGTATTTAGCACACTTTTTTATTATAATAATTTTTAAAACCCCCAACTTGATTCAGTAGAATAAAATGCCACTTTAACAGGATTCTTCTAATGAAGTGAATTATATTAGACTGTGATCATAATAATTTCCCAATATAACTTTCTTAACTTGACTCTTTTCCTTATTATAAAGAAGCTGATCAACTAAAAAGTCTATCTGTCCTCGCCTTCTACATTTGACATTTGTTATTCATTTCTTCATCTTCTCTATCAAGTGAAATATCAAGTATTCAAGAGGGTTACATGTTTTATTTACTCCATTGGATTTTATCTGAGTTCAGCTGTCAATGGTATATTAACATTTATATTACTGTTGTGATTGTGTTTATTGTGCTGTTAGTTTTGTTTGCTTTGGCAAGAATATTTTCTTGAAAAAGAAAGTTGGGAAGTATTGGATATGTACAAGGCTCAAAAAAGATCATGAAAAATGAGGTTGATGGTACCTTATCAGAGAGTACATGATTGGACATCATTAATATGGGAATCAACAATCTATTAGATTGAGACAATTATCTCAGGCAAAAGCCAGAATTACCAATAAATTACAAAAATAAATATGAAATGAAGACATTGTAAGAAATTTCAGAAGCTCCAAATTGGTACAACCATTCAAATGAGAAAATGGATTAAAATATATTTATTCTGATTATGAACATTTTTAAAATAGAAATTTAGCCAACATGGAGCAATCATCATAAAAAAGAGGCCAAAAGAGTCTAGAAACCTTTTAAATAAACCATCAAATATGTGATCTTGCCAAATAAAAACATGTAAATCAAGGGTAACACCTATTTAGAATATATATAATATATGGATATATATTTTATATTTATTAATTTGTAAAATGCAATCAAAGAAGAGGGTAGATTTTAATCAGTATTTTCTCATGAATCAGTGAGATATATAAAAGAGGATATGAAATTTTTTATGAGATTCTAACTTCCTGATGTTCCATTGAAAAAAAACATGTCCAGATCTTTAACAACAACAACAACAACAACAAAAAACCCATTAATACAAGGCCACCTACAGATCATTTGGAACTCTTCTTTCACATTATTGTCCAGATAAACCAGCTTTATTGTCTTCACATATGACCTTTCATGTTCCATGTTTTTGCCTTTGCACCAACTGTCCCCTAATCCTAGAATGTACTCCTCCCTCACCTATGCTTTGTACATGATTCTGCTAAAGGGCCTTTACTTTCCATGAAGTTTTTTTTGATTTCTTTACATGCTATAGTGCCCACCCCATCAGGCTACACTGTATTTAAGTTGCATAAATAAATAAACATTGTCTTCTTTACCTACCTCCCCCACATGGAATAGTACTTTGGGGCAAAAATTACATCCTTTTAATCTTTTGAATCTCAAATGCTTAGCACAAAGCCTGAAACAGTATTTCATAAATACAGGTATCTTTTCCACATCACAACTTTTTCCATCATGGTTGTTATATAATTTTATTTTTAAAATCTTAGATTGTTATAGACTTCCTTGTACTTTCTATTTTTTTAGACTATAGGCTCTTCTCTTCTTCAATGAAATAATTTCTCTTTATGTCTAAAAATTGTGCCCTAACACAAAAAGCCCATGACATTAGTAGCAATACTTTAATAGTTATACTCTATGGCAATACCAAAAGTAACAGCATAATCTCCAAAGATCAAAACTGTGCATAACTCAAAGGGCAATGGAGAAATGAATGGGGACAAAGACAGATTATAGATCACTACAAACAATGACATATACCAGAAATGGCATAAATATAATACCTAATCACTAAAGGAGATGGGCTGGTTATACAGTGATGAGAGATAATATATGGACAGAGTAAATACTCTCTCTCTCTCTCTCTGGGTAATATTAAAACATGTGAGATAAAGACTACAATATGTTGAGTAGAACCTTTATAGGGGATTTATGGAAGAATATGGGCAGGAATCCTAGTGAATCAGCATTGTGATCTCCATCATTAGAGTATCCAGCTTGATGAGATCATGGATTCCCTGAAATAAAGGATGGCCAGAGTGGGGTGGGAGTGGAGACAGGAAGACCACTTAGAAGGCTATTGCAATAGTACAGGTACTAAGTGAAATCATGTATTGGAGTAGTAGTTTTGGGAAAAGAAAGAGAAGGATTTTAATAGATATGAGGAAATAGAAAATGGAATCTGTAGGACTTGGAGACTGATTAGATGTGGGAGTTTAGGAAGAGGAAAGAATCAAGCTTTTGAAAATGGGAGACTAGATGAAAGGTGGTGCTATGGAAAGACCAAGGGGAGTTAAAGGGTACGACAGGTTTTTTGCCTTTGGTAATAACTTCTCTTTGGGTCACCCTCCCAATTTTCAGTGAACATCTAGTATAGAGGCTTTGGGATAAATTGGCTGCAACCAAAGAATGCTGAATGCTTTATCAAGGACTTGTAAACAGGAAATAAAGGTACACTTTGCTCAGCTAATTGGAAGGCATCGTAATACTAATAATCAGTGAAACCACTGCTTTTTATGTTACAATATGCAGTTGATAAGTCAAAGTGACCAAATTAAGTATCATGAGTTTCTAGTTTTGGGAAGAACATTGGAAAAGAAAGCATTTAAGAAGTGGGAGCAATAAGTACTTTATTATCTTGGCTGCATTTATCTAGTTCATTGAGCTGGGGAGTATAAAATAAGTCTAGAAAATGTAAGCCCTGAATAGAGCAATGCTCTGTAGATAGGACTGGGGAATTAGTTAACTGATTTTGTTAAATATTTCTGATTTGGTTTTTAATAACATGTAGATTCAGGATGAGTCGGGTAACTTTAGGTGTTTCATTTATAAGAAATAAAGGATTCTTAAAAGAAATGCTATCACAATATAGAATTTATAATTTTAGGAAAAGTTTGTGAATTCAATTCAACTCAACAAAGTTCTCTTAAGTATGCAAGGAACTATGCTCAGTGCTGGTGATCCAAAGACAATAAAATGGCCCCTGTCATCAAGGAGTTTATATTTTACTTGAGTAATATCTAGATCAATGATGGCAAGCCTTTTAGAGACAGAGTGCTAGACGGTAACCACCTCTCCCACACCCCCATGAATGCTGTGTCAAGCCTCCCAGACCAAGTGCCATGCTCCTCCTCCCCATCAAGTGCTGGTTACAACCCCTCTTACCTCACACAGGGAGGGAGAAAGCACTCCCATTGGACTGCTGTGTGGATGGGTGTGTGAAGTGACAAATGTCCTCAGTGAGTATAGAGAGGGGAAGGGGAGTGGCTTGAGCATTCTGCTCCCTTCAAGCTCTGCCACCTGTGAGCCACCTATCTTACCCCCTGTGTGCTCCCATTGGTTGCTGGGCAGATGGGTGGGGGATTTAAAAAAATGTTGTCAAGCATGGTGGAGAGGGGGAGGGGAGCAGCTCCATCTGAGCAGCTCTTTGCCTTTGTAGTAATTAACTCTGGGGGGAAGGGGAAGGGAGGATGCCTAGGTGCCCACAGAGAGAGTTCTGTGTGCCATCTTTGGCACCTGTGCCATAGGTTTGCCATTACTGACCTAGACCCTCTCAGGAACTGCTTCCTCTTGAAATGATTTTGTTTAACTTTCTGTGCATTTCATATTTACTATACATACATTTATATAGGTATTATGTGACATCATTTAAGATAATAGATATTACATTTACTTGGCTGATATCTATATATATATGCACACATATATATGGTATCTCTCAAGTTGATTATAAACTCTTTTATGATATATGTGTAAGTAAATATATAATATAAATAAAGTAAATCAAAATCAATTCAAGAGGGAATGGATGCTAATTCCCGAGAGTATCTAGAAAAGTCTTGTGGTAGGCAATGGCCTTTGAAAGAAGGTAGAATTTCCCTGAAGAGGGTATGCATTACAGACAAAGGGGTGTACTTGGTACCAAGACAAAGGGAATGTCACATAGAATGAATACTTTGCTATAAAGTTTTCCTCGAATGGAGAATGTGTGAAGGGAGTAATATGAAAAAAAGACTGAACAATAGCTGGGAATCAGACCATGAAGGGCTTAAATATTAAGCTAAGGATTTTGAATGTTATTGTAGAGGCAGTAGGGAAAAGGGAATGACAAGAGTCACAACCCCTCTATCTCATTTTTATCAGTCTTTAAAAACAGAAACCTTGCATTGAGTAAATAATTTCTTCTTATTTTTTTACAATTTACTACCAATTTTCTAGATTATTCTTTCTGTAAAATGGGCATAACATTGGGGCATAGTTACCACAATAAGTAATAGACGTCTTTTGTTACATACTTGAAAAGTATTGGCATTAGTGCAAAAACAGGTCATTTGCATATCCCTGCATTAAAGGACAGAAATTTATAGGCTACCTTCCTTATTCAATGATTGCAGAAAACAGACCACATCTGCAGGATAGCAAACATTGTTTCTCCTCTCCAGATGTCTGTTTTTCCTCCCAGAAGTTGGAGAGCATTGGACAAGCAATAACAGATGATGAACACATGCATAACTACAAATGGGCAAGCTGATTGTTTTCAAAATTGGTATAAACATTTGCTCTTGGGTTGAGATTTAGCCCATAGCAAATCTTTACATTTGTGTTATAAACTCCTGACAAAAAAAATGTTTATAATGGAAGTGCTGACAGTGTGAAAATGCAGTTATGGTCAGGAAAGCAGTTGTTTAAAAATGCTTTTTCTGAGCTTTCATATTTACTTCCTAACAATGAGTTAGTTGTCAATTTCTACAAAGTTTTGCCAGTCAAAAGAAGAATCTGACAACTGTTTCAACTGGAAAGCAAAAAAACTACCCTTATATTTTGCTTGTAAATATTGATTACAACATAGATCCTAGCTAGTTCCTTAGATGACAATGAATGAGATAGAATAGTCAAGTTCATTGCTGGACATACTTTGTTTTACTGCAAATGACAAAATGGCAAGGAAAGAAGGAAGGGGAAAGAAAGGAAAGAAGGAAAGAAGAAAGGAAGGATGAAAGGAAGAAAAAAGAAAGCTGCTGGTGGTTATTAAGAAATACCTTGAAAATAAAAAAAAATTAAAAAGTATCCTGCCCCTTTACATCTTGTCTAAGTCTGTCTGTCCACCAGGAGTACATTTGACTGGAGAGTAAAATAAGGCCAGTGATTACATATCTGGCTTTTTAAATACTCACATGTTCTGAAACCAAAGGTAATACTTTTTCACAAATCGGCCATTGAAGGTTTTTGGCCCCTCTTGCTTTAACCAAGGGAATAATGTACAAAATGATTAAAAATAACATTTTAAAGAGGATATGTTGGGATTTTCTTCCAATTTCTATCATGGTCAAGATAATATCTCTACTGAAAGACTGTATGTTGATACAGAAACCAAGGAATTTTCTAAATATGTTTCAACCTATTTATAGTTATTATAACAATTAAGAAATATGAATTAATTGCATTGGTTTAGATTCTTTAGGAACAAATGCATGCAAATACCTGAAAAAAAAATCAGGTATAATACAAACCCTGCAGTTTTCTATTGCAATTTTATTCATGTTTTTGTTATCCAATGATTATATAAGAAAACCAATTATATAAAATGTATATTTGCAAGTAGTGATAAAAGACCTGTGATAGACAGAAGTAGAGCATAATTAATGGCTCATCGTCTTCCCCAAATGAAATCTTTTTGGCTTCTACTCTTGCAGTTATTGCTTGGAGGACTGGAATGGGTTCTTTGTTTCTAACCCAATGATTCATATAAAGGCTGCACTGTAGTACCACATAAAATAACCATAATAATTTGTTGTAATTTAAGAAAATACATTTAAAAAAGAAAGCACCTAACAATCTAGGCATTGGTATATTATTCCAATAATCCAACCATCAGGACCATAATGGGAAAAGATTTAAAACATACCTTCTAATAAGTGTGTTGCCTTTTAAAAAAAACTACTTGGTGTTATCCTAATTAACCATGCTCAATTGATTGCTTTCAAAATAAGAACTAAGAGCTCTCATCTAGTCAAGTGGAAGCTAATTCAACTCTTACACTATGGCAATGATACATTTCACACACACACACACACACACACACACACACACACACACAGAGGAATGTATGTTGGGTATTAAATTAGCCATAGTGTCCTGATATAAGCTAATGTAGTTTGATAGTCACATTTATAGAGATACAGAAGCATTAATTTTTTATTTTGCTTTTATATGGGTAATTGTAAATGTTCTTTTTCATACTAGGCTGCATGCTTTGTGGAAGTTATTGCCCTGGAGGAGTCATTATTAATATACCTAACAAATATTTGTTGAATGAATGAATGGCTATTCTCAAATTCCCCATCAAGCAAAAATGCCTTTTTTACGTGAACAACAGCAAAGGAGCAAATAGGCAGAATATAATCAAAGCAAGGAGAAGGAAAAGCTAAAAACTGAAGTGATTTTTGTCAAAATACAGGATACCTCTCATTCTTTAATTTTTAAAAATTATTTTAGCATCATTAAATGTATTTAGGTAAATGAATTACTTGAGGTTACTTTATATGGCTTATGCATATATCTGTCTATCTATATATAAATATATGTATATATGTGTATATATGTATGTATGTGTATATATGAATAAAAGAATAAACATTTATAAAGCACCTACTATATGCCAGGTACTGTGGTAAGTGCTTTACCAATATTCCATATTTAGATAAATAAATATATCCATGTATCTTTTCATTTCAAATTCAAATATTTTCGTGTGCTTGTTGATTTGCATTATATCACAGAATCATTTTGTTGGATCATAGATCATCTAGTTTTCAAGCCATAGGTACTTGAATAGGAATCTTCTTTAAAACAAGCTAAGCTCTATTTTAAGATTTTCAGTGATAAAGGGAACATATATTTTCCCTAAGGAAGTCATTTTTACTTTTGGACAACTTTCATTGTTAGGAAGGTTTGTCTTATACTAAGGTGAAATTCAGCTATGTGAAACTTCTATCAATTACTTCTAATTGATTTGCTGGGGAGGAACACACCAAGTTTGGTCCTTCTTTATATGATAGCTATTCATCTATGACTATTATATTCTGCCCAAGACTTTTTCTTTCTTTTTTGGGGGGATTAAACTTACTCAGAAAATTTTTATTTGAAATGGTCCCAGTATTTTACTATTATCTTTGTTGCTATCCTCTAGATGTTTGTTTGTCAATGTCATTCTTTTTGTTGTTGTCGTTTTGGATTTGTTGGATGTGCAGAATTTTATTTATTTTTTCCTGGGTTATACATGAATCATGAAAAACACACTTCCATATTAGTTATTGTTGTGAGAGAATATTCATATGAAACCAAAATTCCAAAATAAAATCTTAAATAAACTCATGAAAAAGTAATATGCATTGATATACATTCTGATTCCAACAGTTCTTTCTCTGGAAGTGGATAGCATTCTTTGCCATAAGTCCTTCAGAATTGTCCTGGATCATTGTATTGATGAGAGTATCTAAACCTTTCAAAGATGATTATCATACAATATTGCTGTTATTGTCTGTGCACAATATTTTCCTTGGTTTGCTTATTTCACTTTGTATCAGTTCATGTAGATCATTACAGTTTTTTTTCTGAAATGATCTTGCAGTTTGTTTCTAATAGTATAATAGTATTCTATCCCTATCATGTATGCAATTTATTTAGTTGTTCCCCAATTAATGGACATCCCCACAATTTCCAATTCTTTGCCACCGTGAAAAGAGTTGTAATAAATATTTTTTGTACAAGTCCTTTCCTTTTTTTAATGATCTCTTTGAGAGATCTAGTAGTGGTATTACAGAATAAAAGGATATGACCAGCTTTATAGCCCCTTTAGGTATAGTTACAAATTGCCCTCCAGAATGGTTTAATTAGTTTTCACCTCCACCACCAATGTATTAGTGTCCCAATTTTGCCACATCTATTCCAACATGTATCACTTTCATTTTCTGACATATTGGCCAATGTGATATGTGTGAGGTGGTAGCTCAGAATTGTTTAAATTTCCATTTATCCAGTCAAGAGTGATTTAGACCAGGTCAATGTCTTTCTTAAGAGGAAATTACCTACTTTAACTGAATAGAGAACTAAATTCCATACTTCAGAGATAGTATGATTAGGATAGAGTATGAGGGGACTATTTTTATCTTGGTTTAGGATTCCCATTCTTCTATAAGTGCAGCATAAGGTAATATTAGCTTTTTTGATTGCCATGTCAGATTATTTACAGCCATAACTTTTCAGTTACAAACCCACTATACAAATAAACATAGATATATATTCTTCTCATAATAAATCCTATGCCTCTAACATCTTGCTCTTTTGCAGTTGATTCTTTAACACCCAAATGCAGAAATTTACAGTTAATCTCATGATATTTTATCTTAGTAGATTTGGCACACTAAGTTAGTATATTGGGATCTTTTTGGATCTTGGATTAGTTCCTTTAATGGAAAACATTAAAGAACATATTATTAATGCATACCTTTCGTCAACTAATTCAAGTAATTGAATTCCATAATATATTATATGAATTTTACATATTGTATGCACTATAATATGATTATATATAATATATATGAATAAAATTCATATCATTGAAAATAGTAATAGTTGTAATGAAATAGCAACATATTTGACTTATTAAGAATCTTAAGTTTAGATTCTTTTGTGAAAACTAATTAAGATTAAAAACTTCCTATGAAACACTAAATCAATGTTTAAGAGCACATGGGACCTAGATTTACATGATGATTCTTACTGACAATGGCAAAAATTAGCTTTATACACCTTGATTTCTACAAATAACGAGATTAAAAAAAAAGTTCTGGGTAGTTTTTAAGACAAAAAAGCAGAACTTCATATAGTGATAGTCCATGGTAATGAGTGATCAACAATTGACAAAGACCTTATGTAGTATGGGAAAAAAAAAAACCTCTTTTTATATACCTTTATAGAAAGATCATGATGTCATGTTTAAATATGAAAAAACCCATTGGATTCAAAATTATAATTCATGGGTTCTAATTCTAGATCTCCTAAAACCTTATTATTTGACTTTGAGTAATTTGTTACTTCTCAGGGAGTCAGTTTTCTTATTTCTTTAGTGAAGGAAATTTACTTGTTTGTCTCCTTTACAAAATTGTGAAAATAAAATGTGATGATCTATATTGGATTGTTGGGATCTAAAAGTTCATCTGGTCCAGCCTCCTCATATTAGAGATAAGGAAACAGAAGCTCAGACAAGGGTAAATGATTTGTCTAAGGTTACAAAGATAGTAAGTGTCAGAGGAAGGATTTGAACACAGGTCTGACTCCAGAGTCAATGTCATTTTGTACCTCACTGTGTCAATTTGGAAAGCTGTTTGAAATATAGGAATATATATATATATATATATGTATATATATGGATACATATATGACCATTATTATTACTTTATGTATTATAAGCTTAAGCAATTCCTGTCATAGGGATGCATATCTATTCAGAATTTGAGTATTTTGATCTCAAATCTATATACTATAGCTTAAAATGACTCTGCTCTGATAGACAAGGGATCTTTTCTAAATATCAGCCAATATTCCAGATTCATTTTCATAACAGGTAAAATAAAAGCATATTACATACACAATACTCACTAAAGTCAACTATTGAGGGAATGTTTGAGATATTTTGCTTGTTTAAAATTCTGATTGTACATCAATAAAAGTACATTAGCAATTGTTCTTGCCTGTTGTGATAAGTAGAAAGAAAAAAACTACATTTCATCAATAGATGCAACTTGTACAAACTTAATATACAAATAGAAAATAATAATGTTTATAAAAGATAATTAATTATTTTCAACACAAGATAGGATCATTGGGTAAAGCTGACCATACTTGTTAAATAGTTGATTGATTATTACCACAATCAAAATAATTACATGGTGGAAATCAAAATGCACTTAATAATAGTGAAGACAAAATAAAAGTTCTGTTCAATCTGAATATATTTTTATTTTTTTGGATCGTAGGTGTTTTCTTCAAATACTTTAAATAGATCATTATGCTTATATTACTGGATAGTTCAAAGGAAAACAAAGAAGAGGATGGGGGAAAATGGGAGAGAGATGAAAAAAGGGAGAGAGGAGAGAGAGAAAGAGAGTGAGAGAGAGGGAGGGGGAGGGAGGAGGAGGAGGAAGAGGAGAGAGAGAGAGAGAGAAAGAGAGAGAGAGAGAGAGAGAGAGAGAGAGAGAGAGAGAGAGAGAGAGAGAGAGAGAGAGAGAGAGAGGTAGGGAGGGAGGGAGATAGATAGAAGACAGACAAACAGAGAGACAGAGAGACAGAGACTTCCTAGAGGATCTATCTAAAATTGTGAAACAAGATTCAACTCAGAAAATGTTATTTCTTTGTGACAATAATTGGAGAGATCTCTTCAAAAATAACCCAAAATGTGAGAAAATAGGTGCAATAATATCTGTGAATTGGTCTAACCATTCTGAAAAGCAATTTGGAACCATGCTTAGGAAGTTACCAAACTCTGTTGATTATCTTTGACCCAAATATACCATTATTAGGCCAATACCTCAAAGAAATCAAGAAGAAATCATGTTAAGCATGTTTATAACAAAATATTATATATCTGTAAAATGCATAAACACACAATCCATCCAAACAACAATACACATATATATCTCAAATGGTATATGAACGTAATGGAATTTTTTGTGCTAAAAGAAATGATGAAATGAAATATTTCAGAGGACTTGGAAGATTTTTATGAACAGATGCAGAGGAAAGTAAGCGGAAGTAGAACAGTTTTATGATGATAAAAATAGAGAAAAAAATTGAAAAACTTTAGAATGCTCACCAACACAATGAAAAACATTAGGGCCAAAAGAGGCAAATGAAACATACTTAAATAACTTAAAATGCAGAAAGGGACATATATTTTTGAAATATATGCGAGAGACTTGGTTTTTGGCTTAATGTGGCAATTATTTTGTATACTTTTGCAGATAGATATTAAGGGATTTTCATTTTTTAAAGAAATCAATTTGGGAAGAGTAGAAAGCAGATTAGAAGAAGGACAGACTAATAAAATAAGAACAAAATAAGCAAGTATCCTAAAATGAAAATTAATTTAATAAAACAAGGTATTGCACATGATTGGACTTTATTTTCAATTCCTAGACCAACTAAATGTTATATTTCAAAGGCAACTTGAGTTTGCATTGGTTATCTATACATATAAAAGTATTTGGTATAAGTGAATATTTTAAAAATCAATTCATAAGAGTTTCTTAGTCTTCCTTTTTTAATTCATTAAAAATAAAGAATGGGAGACTTACCCCCAAAACCCAATTTAAGGCATTTAGACTCCCCCCCCCCAAAAAAACAAGCAAATCTTTTTGGCAAAATAGAAGTTAAATTGTTAAAAATCCATTAAAAAGTAGAATTCATGTTACTTTCTAGTGCCATTGCTACTGCCATGTACTTGCTTGTATGATGAGGTCCAAAATTCTCTGTGACATAGAATATCCTACAATCTATTCTACCCAGATTCTATAACCTTTTTATCCAACTACTCTTCTGCATAAACATTATGCCTTAGTCAAAGGAGTCATTTCATTATATCCTATCATTCTTTCATTCTGACTTCCAAAATCTTATGACTTTTTGTCTGTCACTGAGGTTCTCTTTATCCTTCATTGAACCTTTCTTGGATATTCCAGCCCAGAACTATTTCTCCTTCTTTGAACTTCTATAGCATTTATATCAACATTAAGCTATGAAATATTATATTTTCTGTTTAATATATGTATGTTTAGTTTTCCCAACTGAAATGTGATATACAGATAAGGAACTTTTCAGCAACCATGATGTGCAGGGATACATGATGGAAAAGTGCTAACAAGTATTAGGAAACTTGTCAAATGGTGTACAGACATATTCATAAATCTATAGGTGGAAAAGACTTTAGTGGTCATCTAGTAAAATCCCTTCATTTTATAAATGGGAGACTCAGAGACATTAATTGACTTGCCCAAGATCACATAGGTAGGAAATGGCAGAACTGCGATTTGAATCAAGGTCCTTTGGTTCAAAATCACTGCATCCCAATTTTCAAGTAACTCTCTAAAGAACTGATTCTTCTTCCCTCATACTTCATTTTGTTTATATCTTATTTATGGCCATGACTGATAAATTACAAACCATGCCTCTAACTTTATTCCCTTATATTATACTTTATATAAGTATAAATGCCATCTCTTTTTGTTTGCTTGATTGTTTTGTATTTTGTAAAACTATTTCTCTTGGAGGTTTATAGGTTTATTGCCTTCAGTGGCACATAAAAGGATAATGAAGTAACTTCCTTAGATTCACTATTTAAATAACTAATCATTTATAAGTCCCCTACTATGTTCCAGGTTCTATGCTAAGTGTTTTACAGATATTATTTGTCTGCCCTCAAGAAGCTTTAATTCTATCAATATAACAAAAATACTTACCAGATTATCCATACCACAGAGTAGAAAGCAAAGTTGGGCTATGAAGTTCTATATCTTTCTGAACTATATAATCTCAGGCACATACACTAAATTCCAAATGAATGGATTTCAGTATATATTACTTTAATTATAAAGAGCAACCTTTGTTTACCAATGCTGCTATCTTACAGTTATTCATTGTGCTTCTAATATTATGTATATGCAGAGCAGAAGACTTCTATCAGAAGTCAAGATGTCTCATATGGTATTTAACCCCCAGTACCAATGACCTAGAGTTCCCATTACTATGGTCTGATGCAAAATATATTCATTTTTAGCACTGGGAAATTCCAATGTCAGTGCCAAAAGGATCAAAAATAGAGTAACGAAACCTCTTGATTAATAGTGGGCTTTATTTAAGAGAATAACCATAGGCAGCTTGGAATAGAGTTTGCAGCTGGATTTGTTTCACAGCAACAGAACCAAACCTCCACGGCGAAAGTTTAAGAACTAAAATCTAAGCAATTCAGCCAGTTGGGGGTAGAGGAACAAAGTGGAAGAGTAAGCACAAATGGTATCAAGCCCTTCTTCATGAGAAAGATGATGCTGGGAGCACTGAAGTAGGGATTTGGTAGCAGATGTCAAGGTCTGCAGGAATTGTCCACCAAGCTTTATTGGGCACATATTCTGAAACAACTAGAATGAACACTTAGTGTTGTAATTTACAAGCATATCAGTATCAATAAATCAGAATCATATAAGCAGTCATGTTTATTATATTCCTGTTGCTTAATATTCATGATAGTAATTTATTTTTATAGTACAGTTTCACTGTTATCTCCTCTATTGAGGCAACTTCGAGTCAAGCCAGTTGTACAAGCTGGAGTTCAGGTAACCCTTTGAAGCCTATTAAAGTTGACTGACACAAAGAAAGACACTTCCTCTTCTTCCCTGCACCTCCTTTCCCCAATAGTATTTTAATACTTCAATAGGGGCAGTGAATGAACTTTTCAGATCAGAACAAAGCTTCTTGCTATTTCACTCTGTCCCACCCCATAGAGCAGAGGTGACAGTGGAAGCCTTAGGCTTTTCATTCAGATGAGAAGAGAGGCCCTGAAGAGCTCTGCAGAATGGTTAGCTCTACTACGTAAACATAGTAATGAGGAGACAATTTCCCTTTTTTTCTAAAGCAGTGTAGCACTAAAATGGCAAAGTGGTAAGTAATGCTATAATATTTCTCAGATAGTCAGAGTATTATAGTGAATAGAGAGCTAGCTTTAGCTTCATACAGTCAGGAAGACAGGTTCAAATCCTGTCTCCAATACCTATTGATTGAGTGAGTGTAGATTACTCAAATGACTTAATGTTTTCAGTGGCCATCTCTGAGGTTATATATTATAAAAGAATTATTCAGGACCATAGAGAGGGAGTTTTCATACAAAGAGTGATGAAATAATGATTGCTGCATATCTATATATCTACATCTATGTATTTGTCAGGATAATGCCCTGCAATCCATCCCTAATTTAGAAAGGGCAATATTGTCAATACTAAGAGCAATAGACAACTTACTTAGATAAAAGCACTAAAGAAGTATGAATAACTATTAGTCCTTCTCTTTACTTTTACTAATCACAGTTTTTATGTTGATTATTCAACTGCTCTTACTAAGACTTCAAAGATTCTGGAATTCATCTCTGACAACTTCTGCCTAATATAAAAAAATCAAATGGGGTAAAAAAACCTTTGACTCTCTCTTAAAAATTGAGAGGAAGAGTATAATATGTCAACAGTGATAATACATATAATTATTGCACTTCTTTGCTGAAGGGGAGCACAAGCACTTTTCCTACAAGCTTTAAGCTATTTTTTAAAATAACCAATATTAATTTACAAATCATCATTGAAAAGAAGGGTTGCCATTGATCCAGCCATAGCATTGCTGGGTTTGTACTCCAAAGAGATAATAAGGAAAAATACATGTACAAGAATATTCATAGCTTTGCTCTTTGTGGTGGCGAAAAATTGGAAAATGAGGGGATGCCCTTCAATTGGGGAATGGCTGAACAAATTGTGGTATATGTTGGTGATGGAATACTATTGTGCTCAAAGGAATAATAAAGTGGAGGAATTCCATGTGAACTGGAATGACCTCCAGGAATTGATGCAGAGTGAAAGGAGCAGAACCAGGAGAACATTGTACACAGAGACTGAGACACTGTGGTAAAATCGAATGTAATGGACTTCTTCATTAGTGGCAATGCAATGATCCTGAACAACTTGGAGGGATCTTCTAGAAAGAGCACTATCCACATTCAGAGGAAAAACTGTGAGAGTAGAAACACAGAAGAAAAAACAACTGCTTGAATAAATGGGTTGAGCGGAATATGATTGGGGAAGTAGATTCTAAATGAACATCCTAATACAAACACCAACAACATGGCAATAGGTTCTGATCAAGGACATATGTAATACCCAGTGGAATTCCATGTCAGCTATGGGAAGGGCAGGGGAAGGGGAGGGAGGGATAGAATATGATTCTTGTAACCAAGAAATAATGTTCTAAATTGATTAAATAAAATTAAAAAAAGAAAGCAGTATTGCAAATGTGAGGATAATTATCTGACAGAATGATTCTTAAATAACCAAAAATAATTGGCTAATTTCATACACAAAAGAATTGGTTGCAGTTTCAGAGCTTTAAAGTGAAAAGGTATATGCTTTTTAAGAGCACAAAAGGTGGAAAATCATTGAAAGATTAGTGTTTTTTAAATACTTGGGCAGTCAGAGGGAAGTTGTAGAGAATACTGAAACATTTCAGTTTTCTATCATACAATGTCTGGTTTAAAATAGACTTTAGAATGCATATATCTTGGGGATTAAGGCTTTCTAAAGTCTCTTACAGAGTCCGTCTATTATCTATGGACCTCCAAGAATATTTCACAATAGAGTGCATCAAAGTACTTATTTATGGGAAGATTTACTATTGACTGATACAGAATAAAATAAGCAAAACCAGGAGAATGACATATATAATGATTAGCAGGACTATAAAATAAAACAGAATATTAAGTACCAATCTTGGCCCCAGAGAAGGAATAAGGAAACCATCTTTTCAGAAGATTAATGGCTTGAGCACTTGGAGTTAGGAAGAGCTAAGTTCACATCCCAACTTAGGCACTCTTGGATGATGTGACTCCGGACTAGTCTCTTAGACCTCAATTTAATTTCTTAATTTGTAAAAAAAGTAATAACAATACCTATATTAGATCCATTGTGAGGATCAAATGAGATAATGAAAATCACCTTGGAAGACCTTAATTATGTAAACTATTTATGTAAGTTATGATTATATAAACTTTAATATAAATGATTATTTTCATTTTATTGTTATTATTTTGTCAGGGGTGGGAAATGCAATGGATGAATACCTCTGGAAAGCAGTCTATACACAGGGAAAGAGTAGGGAAAATAAAGGGGGGCAGTCTACTGCTGAAGATGGATCCAAGGGATGGAATGGAATCCATGGTATATATAGAAAGATTTTTCTTGGCAAGATGAAGGACCATGTCTTCATATGAGGCAGGGGTGAAGGGGAGATATTTGAGGAATGTGTTTCAATGTTATGAGATGAAGAGGAGGGGAGAAGAGGGAGCACTTATTTAATGGTCTCAATTTTTGCAATGAATTATGAGGCAAGGGTTTCAGCTAAAAAGATTGGGGGTGGGATGCCATGGAAGGCTGGGGGAGGTATAAAAAGGCTTGAAATAGAGCATGGTAGGTGGGAACGTGAATCAATTTGGGAGGTGTAAAAGGATTGCCTTACTACAAGAAGGGACCAGATGAGATTATGTAACATAAATTTATATTGTGTCCAGTCAGTATGGTTTCTTGATTTTCTCCAGTTTTGTTTAGTAGCATATGATCAGAAATAAAAGAGCCAGGTGGTAGGCATAATACAAGACTGGAGTTTGGCAAAACACAATTAGCAAAAGGACAAAGGAGAAAGGAACTTTAGGGTAGAAGGTTGAAATGATTCAACAAAGGTTTGAGTTAGGTATAGGTAAAGAGTCTAGCCAATACAAGGCTGATGTTGCAAGAACTGAGGGGTCGTAGGCAAGACAAGAACAGATTAAGTAGTCATAAGTCAGAGAGAAGGATGGAATGAGTATTACAATGAGATCAAAGAAATGTAGAGTTTATATACATCTAAGTGGGGCACTTGTGGGTGATAGCAAATTTAAATGTATGTATGATTAACCAAAATGGAGTAGAGAATTAGAGCATGAAAATGAATAGATTTAGCAACTGGAAAATGTATTTAAGGAAATATTAGCATGTATGTTGATGTCCTCTAGCATGAAGAGAGGCAGACTATAAGGCAGGTATTGAACTCATTGAGGAAAGAAATAATATGTTACAGGGTTCAGTCATCACTGAATTGGGTGATAAATTCAGATCAAATGAACCTCAAAAGAGAAGAGATTACTAAATGAATGATGATGGGAGTGAGAGAATAAGGGAGTGACAATGTGGAGGGAGGAGTATTCTGACTCCCGTATTATGGCCAGTATCTAAAGGGGTATGAATGAAAGTGCCAATAGTACTGGAAACGGTAGCTAGGGATGTAATATCAATAAGAGTGAGTAAAGTCTCATTGAGAGCCCTGAGAAAGGGAAAAGTCTGTGATGAAAACAAGCTTGTTAATTATGAAGCAGGCATTCTGGAGAGCACAATGGAAGAAGTGGTTATCTCTAGAGTGGGACTCAGAGTAAGGAGTAGAGTTAATGGAATGTGAGTAAGAGAATCTTTAATGTGGCAGGGAGAATGGGATTTATATTGACAGAGTTCAGATACAATCAGAATCACTGGGATAAGGAGAGTATGAGGGAATAAGAAAGTGCTAGTCATTGCAGAATAAATACAGGCAGATTATTAATGGCTGGAGAGAGCCTAGTTGTAGGAGGCAGGTGATTAGATTGTTCAAGATCCTCTCTTGAGAGATCCAACATTGTGACAGGCAATGATATTGTATTGTTCGAGGTACTGGATACCTTCCTCATAGCAGTTAGTAGTAGGTGAGAGTATAGGCTTGGGTCTCAGGATCACCAACTATTTTGAAATTACTAGTCTTATAGAATTGCTTTGAGTACTGAGAGAGTAAATTACTTTTCTAGCATCATACAGTTATGACAGTTTCAGCAATGGGGCTTGAATCTAAATTTCCTTGACCTAAAACCAGTTCTTTATGCACAAAACTATGCTACCTCCCAATTTGTGATGCTAACAGATTATATTTAAACCAATTAATAGTTATAATCAGGAAGAGAAAAACTCCTTATAACTATATTTTACAATGATTGAAAAAAGAATCCATCCCAAATGGGCTATTATTTCTTCCTTGTTAACAAGCATGAAGTAGCTTAGGCTCATAGAAAATTAATATTTTCATCTTATTCACATTCATATTAAAATGATCAGCTATTATTGTTCACTTTACCATTTCCAAAACAAAGCAGTCTTGTTTTTGAAACCAGAATATCAATTCTTACTTCAGAAGTGTAGCCATTTCCCATGAATTTATTATTCCCCAAAGTGTAGGTAAAAATACATCAGTAAATCTTTAGGGAAAACATCCTTTCTCTGAACTATTTGGAATTTCTCAGCTTGGGTATTCTGCTATTTCAACATGAGCAGAATTTCCATTGGGAATTTATATTGCCCCAGCATGCATGATGTCTAGAACTTAACTCTAAAGTTACAAAAATGAGGGAAAAGATGAATGAGGAAAATATATATTAAGAAGCTATTGAGATTCTTATATATCAGAATATAATTCTTCTAAGAAAAGAGAAAGAACTGAATACAAAGAGGATTTTTCTCATTCCATTCAAAATCCAGGAAACAATTTATGAAAAGCTTATCAATGGTAGAAAAACTCATTTCTTGACTTCTCTGTTAAGAGTAGAATATCTGGTGTCCACTGAAAAGAGAAAGTAATACTGATTTTGTGTTGGGTCAAATGATTTATACAAAGGCACACATGCCTCTACATCACAGTTTCTTTTAGTGAGATCATCTAATCTTCATGAGATTAAAGGGAATTAAGAGGTAATCCTCATTTTACAGTTTAGGAAAGAGGCTCAGAGGTGTGGGATACCCGTAGAAACTCACTCTATTTGAGTGCAACAGAATGATGAGCAATAGGATATTGATGCAGACCTAGTTCTTGTGAATGCAAAACCAATTTTCACTGCAACAATGTAGTCTCTCTCCATGTTAAAACTTCTTTTCTAATCCTTCTTCCTTTGTTCTAGACTCTATCTTCTCTCATTCTTAAGTGTCACAGGGACTTTGCTCTTCTATTACTTTTTTCTCTTCCCTTTCCCACTCTCCTTTCTCTCCTTTTTCTGTTTACCTTCTCTCTTTCATATGTAAGGTAGACATCTCCACTTGGCATATTAGACCTCCTCATGTCTAAATGGAACTCATCATTTTTTCTACCAATCTCTCTTCCTGATTCTCCTATTTCTGCTTACTTATCCATTATTTACCCAATTATCATCTTAGCACTGGATCTGAAGCCAGAGGGTTAAATTCATAACTATTTCTTATGTGATCTTGGAACAGTGACTTAAATTTTCTGAACCTCAGTTTCTTAATCTTTTAAATGAAAAGACTGGACAAGACAAATTTTAAAGGTTCCCTGTAAACTTCTGGGAGTTGCAGCATGTAAAGGAAACTCAAAATTTTGATAATGCTTGACAATGTTTGTTAATCCAATGTATGATCTGCATCTCCTACTTCATTGTAGCCTCATGGTTTCCCCTCTCCTGATTGATGGGGTAGGTCCAAAAGCTGGTTGCTAGTTGCCAAAGCAATCTACCATTAGTAAAAAAGACCAACAAATATTGACTTGTCTCCCACTGAAAAGGAACTCTTAATTTTTGAGGTAACATTATAAAGTATATATACTATGGAAATAAACATGTTCATGTATCTGGTTCATAGAGACTGACTATTCAGCTTGAAGAATTTATGCCATTGCAAAGGACTTCTTTAAATATATGAAAAGAGTATATGGTAAATAATTTTTTTTCAGAAAAACATAAAAAGAAAACATCAGATTTTCTACTGGGGTTAGCATCTCATTATTCTATAAATCTCTATTTCAAGTTTCAACATTATGCTAATCCACACAGTTCAACTTGCAAAGGAATCTTTCTATTAAGCAAAATCAAGTAAACTTGGGTACAGTTTATCTAGCACTAAAACTATTCTTATGAAGACACCTGTGCAAGCCAGTTGGCTCTAGTCATCTCTCCCTCTCACTTTAAAAATATATTTAATTATGTATATAATTAGCATGAGTTAAGAGACAGGGCAAGCACCTACCATAAAATTTCCAGTTCACAAAAAAAAAATTATAGCAATAAAAATCAAGTCAGTAAGAAATTTAATCTTCTATAGAAACTTGTATGGTAGGACTTCTTTTATATCAAAACCTACTTTTATTTTAATTTCATCTTTCCTTGATTTAGCACAGAAAGGGATATTTTTATACCCATATTATTTTTACACCTCTGTTTTTTTGCTAAGAAATAATCCTTAGATTCCATTTTTCACTTTCTCTGGTATTAAGGCAATTCGTCACTATCATACTTTTATGTTCAGCAACCGTTTTTAGTCAAGTGTCTTGCAAGCTCTGTTTCCTTTCTCCCAAGGAGTGTCATAACAGAGTTGACGATGCATCAGAAATAGTTTGACCAAAGGGCAGCATAAAGTCAAGAGTAAAGAAAATATTTACAAAGATATTTGACTGGGAATTTTTTTCAATTACCTATTCAAACAATACTTTAACAGCAGAACGGTATGATTACCATGGAGAAAACCATTAGAGCATGCAACTGAGAAATTGTTTCTCCAAACTACAATGTCTTTAGCTGTCATCCTTTGTCTATGAAGATGATGTTACTGACTCGCTGACAGCTGGGCATGTTGTATAAGTTTTCTTTCACTAGTAGGGATGGATTGTGCCAACCCATCAATACTGTCTTGACTGGTTCCCCTTGTGATCAATGGCAAGCATTTATGAGATGTCTGCTCAATATGATGGTTACTTCTTATGTTTATGAAATGTTTTATTTGTGTAAAATTGCTTTATGCAAGTTTACTATGAGTCTTCTATATAACAGTGATAATAACAATGATAACACTTTGTTCTTATCATCCTTATTATTATTTTCAGAGTCGATATTTGATGTAATTGATATAGAAATGGTGGCCCTAGTACAGGATGTTAGCTCATATTACTGTTATTCTTCTATGTTTAATATTTGGTGGTTATGTATAATGGATAAAAGGGTAGGTTTGGTGGACAAAATTATCAGTTTTTTGTAATTGAATAAAAGTATTGATCTCCTAGAGGTTCACTGAAAACATGTCTGGGACAATGGCAGTAGCAAACAAAATGAAGGGATGAAATATACTTTACCCTTTTCTCACATTGAAAAAAATATTCAGATAGGTCTCTATATTTTGAAATCTTTTCATTCCATGAAGTTTAGGGTATTTTGTATGTTGACAATAATTAAAACTATTTTTTAAAATTTCCATGGATCAAAGTTATGTTTAAATGGCTGTATGCAGGAGTTTTGTATGTGGAGATACTCTGGGTCTAGTAAAGGTTATTTGTTGAATTTTCTTTTTTTTTTTAAACCCTTACCCATTTGTTCATTCTTAGCTACATGACCAGTCCACCATCTTTTCTGATCATATATTTTGCTCATTGTCAATTCCAGTGTCAAGTCACTTCTTGCATGCAAGTCATTGTCAGAAATATGCCACAGACTAATTATAACACTTCTAAGTCTGCCTATAGATCCCTGGGTCACCTACAACTTTGATTCTTCTGAGGCTCTGACCTTTCAACTTTTGCAATTCTATAGTATCATTAGAAGAATTCCTATGATAAAAAGAAGGTGTTTTGCCCTGAGGAACAATTAGGAATGGTTGAAAATTCTTCACAGTTTCCCAAATATAATACAATCCACTATTGTCCTTCTGTTAAATTTTCAGTCAGACTTTTTATCTACTTGCATACATCAAAATACTGCCATCCAGTTGCATACAATATTGACAATAGAGCCTTGTCACTTTTCTGTAGAGCCTTGTAGCTTTAAAAAAATGCTTTACAAATATCTCATTTTATTCTCAAAATGACCATGGGAGGTATCTACTATTATCCCCATTTTCATATGAGGAAATTGAAGCCTAGTAAAGTAGTACCTATCACACAGCCAAGAAGTGTCTGAGGCTAGGTTTGATCTCCAGTCTTCCTGACTCTAAAGCACTGTCTACTGTGCGACCTAAGTGAATATCCATTCATTTTTTGGTATGAATTGTTTGATAGATCCCTGGTACATATTTGTACATGTCACTGAAGATACTATGACATGATCTGGTACTGAAAGGAATTAAGTCAATATTATCCACAAAGCAAGGATTCTGAAGTATCTCACTATCCACAGAGAATTTTTTTGTACCTTTTGTAGGAAACCAGTGACCAGTTTTGACAAATATTGTTGGTCAATATGCTATTTTCCTCAAATACCAGAGCATAAGCTAGGAGTATTGAACACACCTCTCATTACATAATACCACCTTGGAAAAACTGAAAGCATATAGATCCCCAGAGCAGCTGTACAAAGGATATTAAGCTTGGAACAGTGCTCGCCTCACCACAGGCATAGAGACCAACTTTAATAGTTTTTTAAATAAAAAATGAAAAGAAAATACAGGAAAATGAGCAAACAAGAACAGAAAAGAAATTCAACATAGATAGTCATTTTTGTGATAGGGAAGATTCAAACTCAGAAGATAACAAAGAAAATTCTGCTGCATCCAAAGACTCCAAGAAAAACACCATTTGCTCTCAAGCCCAAAAAGAATTAATGGAGAAGCTCAAAAAAATGATTTAAGAAATCAAATAAGAGAGGTAGAAGAAAAATTGGTAAGAGAAATTAGTGAAAGAAGGCACAAAAACCCCTTAAGAAATGAAGAATCTTAAATAACAGAATAGGCCAATTGATAAAAGAAGCACAAAAAACCCAATGAAGAGAAAAAAAAACTTTTTAAAAAATGTAATTAGTCAAATGGAAAAAAAAAAGATATATAAGAACACACTGAAGAGAAAAAAAAACCAAACTTCTTGAAAGACAAAATTGGCCTTATGGAAAATGAGATACAAATATTCACCGAGGGAAAGAACTCTTTACAAAGAATTGGCTAAATGGAAAAGGAGATACAAAAACTCACTCAAGAAAATCATGCCTCAAAAATTAGAACTGGGCAAGTGGAAGCTAATAACTCCATGAGACATCTAGAAAAATTCAGTCAAAAGAATGAAAAAAAAAGGAAGAAAATGTGAACTATCTCATGGGAAAAAACCAACTGAACTGAATAATAAATTCAAGAGAGATAATAAAAGAATTACTGAACTACTTGAAAGCCATGAGCAAAAAAAAAAAAGAACTTAGACATCATCTTTCAGAAAATTATCAAGGAAAACTGCTATAATATTCTGGAAACAGAGGGAAAAATAGAAGTGGAAAGAATTCACAGATCACCTCCTAAAAAAATCCTAAAAGGATAACTCCTCAAATTCCCCTACTCCGAGGTTAAAAGAGAAAATAAAGCCAATAGTCAAAAACAAACAATTCAAATATTGAAGAGCCACAGTCAGGATAACATGAGATCTAGCAGCTTCTATTTTAAGTATCAAAGGGCTTGGAATATAACATTTCAGAGGGCAAAGGAGCGAGAATTTCAACTAAGGACCATTAACCCAGAAAAACAGTGATAAGAATATTATACAGTGAACAACAATGAATAATAACAGCTATTCTAAGCAATACAATGATTCAAAACTGTCTCAAAGGATTTAAAATAAAAATGCCCTCTCTCAGAGAAAAGGAACTGAGAATCTGAATGTGGGCCAAAGCAAACTTTTTTCACTTAAATTTTTTGAGTGTTCTACCACAAAATGATTAATATGGAAAACATGTTTTACATGAATGCACACGATATGAGATTGCTTACCATATCATGGGGAGAAAGGGATTCAGGAGATAGGGAGAGAAAGAATTCAAAACTCAATATTCTTTGAAAAATATTGAAAACATTTTGCATATAATTGAGGAAAAATAAAATTTAATAAAAAAGATTGGTCTGTTCTTAATTTTAATCCTATCTTTATCTTAAGAGTTATTTCAGTTTTTAAAACTAGCACATGAAGGATAGAATTATTCCTGGAGGTCACTGGAAGCCTTTATAAAATTCACATTGATTTGTATCCAATTATAGCTTTGTAATGTTTTCCAGTGGTTTTAATATCGTCCTTCTTGATATAGTTTTTAAAAATAACATAGTTGTTAATTTAAGTTTTAAAATTAATCATTTATATGTGACCAAATAAAGAGATTCAAGGAGATAGTATTGGGTTATTATTTTAATTTATCAGTGATTTGCCTGACATACATTAATAGACTTTTGTTTTACATAGGGAGTACTCTCTCCACCAGTGAAATGTCCATCATGCTGGAGCTATTTCTATGATTAAAAAGAAAATCTTTTTGTCATCCATCTAGGTACACTTTGGCATCTTTCATTTTTTCTATATTACAAGGTAGCCTCCATTTCTAGTCATATGTGTTCTTCAAAATGTCATTTTCTTTTAAATATATCTGATAATTTTATAGCTGACTTATACACATAGTATTTTTATCCATTGGTTTTGAGTTACTTATAATTTTGATTCCTTTGAGATGGTGCAATTCTGTGATTAATAGCCATATATTATAACAAGGATACTATTAGCATTAAAGATATGGGATTTGTGGCATTTAGCATTTTGGGGTCATTGTGCAGTTTCTCAAATGTAATGAAAAACTATCTCCTCCTCCACTCAATCTTTGGTCCAACTTATTGTCCATCTGTACCACCTATCCACAATATTTACAATGGTTGACTGAATTGATGGAATTATTAGAACTTTATTTCATAGTTTGGACCATAAGTGGTGAGTTCTTTGAGGTTAGGGATTTTCTTACTTTTATATTTGTATCTTTAGTGCATTCCATAAAGCAGTCAATTAATGCTAGTTGGCTGATTCACTTTGTTTATCTAGTGTGGATAGTCAAAATGATCCCTTTTGCATTTCTGTGGATTTCTTTGAGAATTCATAGGGGTCTTAGGCTCAATGAAATTAGTAAGATTCCACCTGGTTTTCAGTTATTTTCTGTCACAGTGTTTTGTAAAGGAGCTTGTCCTAGAAACTGGGGTTGCTATGAGCTGCTACATCTATCTTCTTGATTGGTTGTGCACTTTTCTTGGCCCTTGCAAACTCCTCCCTGGGGCAGTTGTTTTCTAACTGTTAAACTTCTCTAATTTATATTGTTAGTCTGAGTTAATTTACTTAACTTTGGTTCATTTCCTTTTTTTCTGAGGGGAGGTCATCTATAGTTTATTTAAATGCTTTGGGTTGGAATAACTGTCCAAAATATGTTTTATCTTTAAAGTTTCTAATATGATATGTTCTTTGATTCCTACTTTAACAAGTCAATTATCTGATTCTAAAAAATTTACTCTATAACTGCTATGCTAAACTCTTGTTAGTTATACATTATGTGATATTATTAGAGAGTGTGTTGTAAAGAGCAGAGAAGTCATTTTAATTGTAGGACAACCCTGTGCTCAAGTTCTACCTCTTACTTATTCTGGCCATGTGACAGTGGCAAATGGAAAACTGACTCAGTGCTCTAGGTAACATTCCAATGCTAAATATTGGTTGTAGAAAAGATGCTAACCTTTCCTGATAGAGAGTTTCTTTCCACAAAACTCCTGTCAGGGGGCAGTGAAGTGGCTCAGTGGAATGCGAAGTTCCTTGGTTCAAATCTGACCTCAGATACTTCCTAGCTGTGCAAGTCACTTAATCTCCATTGCCTACCTCTTGCTACTCTTCTGCTTGGAAGTAGTGATTCAAAGATGGAAGGTAAGGGTTTACAAACAAACAAACAAACAAACAAACAAACAAAACAAAACAAAACAAAACAAAAAAAACCAACTATATTTATGAAATCGAAAGTATATTCCCTAATGCTATGATATTTAAAAATGATGCCTTCATTCTGTGCTTTCTGATTCTCTTCTTGAAGAAACAATTAATGATTCATGAACCTACACATGAGCTCTTATTCTCTTTTACAAATTAAATTAGTTTTACCAAAAAAGTGGTTTACTAATGAAGAGGCAATGTAACATTATGGAATGAATAATGGACTTGGATTCAGGGAGATCTGGGTTTGTGTCCAACCTCAGACCCTTATGGACTATGTAATTTTGGCCAAAATCATATAATTTGTAAAATGAGGATAAAAAAAAGTTGTTATCTCATAGGATTTTTGTAAAGGACATATATAATAATGCATGTAAAATGATTTCTAAAACTTAAAGTGCAACATAGAAGTGAAGTATAAAGTTGTCCGCTATATTGCAGTTAACTTATTAGGTCTTCACTGTATTGTAGGTTTAAAAAAATCTATATCTATATCTATATCTATATCTATGTCTATGTCTATGTCTATGTTTATGTCTATGTCTATATCTATATCTATATCTATATATCTATATAGTAGAGTTTTTACTATATCATGGGATTTTGCAGATGAATACTGTACCGTACAGGATGGAAATGCAGTATGCCACTATGGATTGGGCAAGTTTACCAACCTGAGATTGTATATAGCATACTATGGCTGATGGAATGAAATTTGACCAATCACACCGCTGTGTTCTGTATCCTGGGCGTTGATTGGCTCAGTGTTTATAAGAGTGTGGGAAAGGTTAATAAGAGTGAGGAGAAGATTTATAGGAGAGTGGGAAGTGTTTATAAAGCCTTAAAATGTATATAAATATTAAAATAAATATAATGCTGCTACTTTGTGGATTTTTATCTATCATGGGGGGGGGGTCTCTGGAACTTAACTCCCACAATAGATGAGGGATCACTGTATATAGTTTTTCATTTCTTCCTATAGATCACTGGTTATTTAACAAAGCCTATACTTTAGGAACTCAAGAGTACTACATGGAAACAATGTTTGTAGGTGGCCTAAAACTCTGTGATTTAATTCCTATCTCCATTTTTGTGACCCTAGGTTTGTTACAAATTTTGCATAGGAAATCCATTTAAAATGTTTGTCCATTTATATAGGTTTCTATGGCTCCCAGCAATGGCAGTTCATTTCCAGGTAGCCAGTCTCCTAATGACAAGCTTCTTTGTCCCTTGCCAAGACCAGTCCTCAGTGAAGAGACACAGGGGTACCCTGGCCTGTGCCCAACGTTCTTTTAAGTTTGAGCTATTTGAATTTAATGGCGTAGACATTGAAAACCCAAGGTCACTTGCTCACATAATGAACTATTGGAGATAGACTTTTAAAGAGGGTTTGACCTATTAGATGAATCAAACTGAAGGAAACTTTGGGGCTTCAGCTGGTAGAAACAATAAAGGAAATAGATACTTTGTCTCCTCCATTAGAATATAAACTCCTTGAAGGCAGATATGATTTTTATTTGTTTGTTTCTCTTCATGTCCCCAGTGTTTAGTACAGTAGCAAACACTTACTAATACCTAATAAATGCTTACTGATGTTAAAGATAATGGTGGTACAGAAGTGTGTTCTGAGAAGTTGTGAAGGAAACACAAAGAAAATTAAAACATCCTGTTTATTTGCACATGGACACAAAAGTATTCTAAGAAACCTCAAAACAATAAACCAGCAACTACAAATTGGTATCAAACTGAATCTAAAAATGCTGAGCAAAATCAGTGCAAAGGATTCATCAGAACTTGGTGGGTTGATCACTTCCTCTTGTGGATGAATTTATAAAGCTTATGTTTTAAGAGAGGAAATAAATTCCCACTTTTCCCCTCAGGTAAAGTACATAAAAGATGAAGCAACGTTACTTCTATCTTTATTCTCCTCTCATTTACCACTTATCAAACAGCCTGATTCTTTTTTTTCTGAATTCTGATACCAGTTGGGATTTGAGAGAAGGCAGAAATGGACAGAAAATAATCTATGCCTGAGAATGCCTTATGTGAGACAGGCTAAGAGAAGTAACAACAACAACTGGAGTGGTTTGTGAATGGAAACTGAAATGGGTACCAGAGGGATGAGAATGTTGCATTAGACTGAAAGGATTTGGGAATGGAATGGGGACACAGTGGGCAGCAGGAAAATAAAACAAATCTTGGACTAGAAGACATCTTTAGGCTGTGCAATTCCTAAGCCATTCAAATAAATAGTTATGTTTTTCAGGTTTTAAAGGAAGAGAGTTTTCTGGAAATATTCGATAGATTTTTGGAAATCTATTTAATTATGCTTACTTTTAGGAAGTTCTTAATTTCTACCCTACATCAGCCTGGCCAAAATTTAAGCCCATTTCATTTAGTTCTATTCTGTGAGAACAAGAACAGCTGGTCAGTGATTCAGGTTTTTGGAGCCAGCTATTAAGTCACTCCTTAGTCATCTTTTCTTTCAACTAAATCATCCCAGTGATTTGTGATTTGTGTGGCTTTTCTCTTAACCCTCCTGAGTCTTCTTTGTCCCTCAAAAATAGCAGAGGCTAAAACTGAGTAAGATACTGCATTTCTCTTCGTAGCCTTGGACCTTATATACCTGTCTGATCATCAAGAGTGAAGAAAAGGAGTGGCCAATAAGGCTCAACATTCTACTTCTTGTAACATCTCAGCTACCCTGGAAATGCCTGGCCTCACTGAACAGCCCTTTGTCAGCAAGATTGCATCACCTATCATAAAAATGCTATAGCTGTGGGGTTTTTTCCTACCTAACTCTCATTTATAGTGGGAATAATGGCTTCAGCACAGGTCATTTCCCAGGAATTAAACCCTCCCAGTGTGTGGGTTAAATCCCCAGGAAATGACCTGTAGGTGACCCAATAGCTTTGGCTTCAAGGATGGAATTTCAGGTCAATGGTTGAATTGCTTGGATTCTGAAATATAAAACAATCTCTACTCTATTTTTTGTTACCCCAATGGATATTATCAGACATAAGATCACTATGACATTTGTAGGTTCTTATCATACTAATGCTTATTTTCTGTCCAAAAAGAAACTAAAAAAGTAAATGCCTTCCCTTCTTTGAAATGTTTAGTAATCATTCTAATATCACAAGTAGCTATTAACTTCTTATGCATGAAAGATCATTTTCTCATTTAGGCCAAAGCTTTCTAGTGCTATATTCTAGTGGCATTTTACTTTTTACCTTTTAACTTAATTAAGTCTGACAGAACTTTCATCAATGGGCCAAAATAAGATCTTCAACCTTATATATTACATAGACAAAACCTAGGAAAAGGTGAAAGGGGAAGGTGAGAAAAGAGCCTTGTGTTCACATGAAACATAACTATGGACACACATAATGATATCTTTCCAATGGAAATAGCCTCGTCCTTGCTACTAGAATCTAGGAATTTAGATAAAGAAAGAGACAAAGATCTGTGCAATCTCAGTCTGAATAGATGTACCTAGGATCTAGCCACTATAATGTTGTAATCATGCACATCTGGGTTTGGATTTTGAATTTCCTGAAACTGAATGAATCCAACTAGAGCAACGAGGGGCAAATGATTATTCTTCTATCATAGATAGTTAATGCCTGAGAAAGAGTGTCATGCCAAGTAATTAACAAAGCAAAATATCAAATGAAGGTATCATCATCCTTCTAGTTCGGCAGGTTTGTTATCTCAGTTTCTCGCTCTCTCTTTCTTTTCACTTTTCAATGGTTCTGAAGTTTCCTTGATTCTACTTTTGCAGCATCAATTTGATTGTCCTCTTCTCGCCACTCAAATGACTACCACTCTAGCTCAGTCCCCTCATCCTCTGCCATTGTGACCATTGTCACAGTTTCTCAACTGATCCTGGCCTTTCTTCTCTTTCCTCTATCCATATTCCACATAACTGCTACAGAGATTCTTTAAACACAGATCACCCAGTGTCATTTTCAATAAGTTGCAGTGGCTCCCTGTTGCCTTTAGGATAAAATATGCACTCCTTAACCTTACTTTTAAATCCCTTCACAATCTGGTTCTGGCTTACCTTTATAGGCTGATTGCACTTATTACCCTCCTTAATGCAGTCTACATTCTAGCCAAATTGCTTGTTATTCTTTATACAAAGAATTCCATTTTCTAAAATCAGAAGGGAAACAACAAATTGGAAAAAAATCTTCATAGAAACCTCTGACAAAGGTTTAATTACTCATATTTATAAAGAGCTAAATCAATTGTACACAAAATCAAGCCATTCTCCAATTGATAAATGGGCAAGGGAAATGGATAGGCAGTTCTCAGATAAAGAAATCAAAACTATTAACAAGCACATGAAGAAGTGTTCTACATCTCTTATAATCAGAGAGATGCAAATCAAAACAACTCTGAGGTATCACCTCACACCTAGCAGATTGGCTAACATAACAGCAAAGGAAAGTAATGAATGCTGGAGGGGATGTGGCAAAGTAGGGACATTAATTCATTGCTGGTGGAGCTGTGAACTGATCCAACCATTCTGGAGGGCAATTTGGAACTATGCCCAAAGGGCGACAAAAGAATATCTACCCTTTGACCCAGCCATAGCACTGCTGGGTCTGTACCCCAAAGAGATAATGGACACAAAGACTTGTACAAAAATATTCATAGCTGCGCTCTTTGTGGTGGCCCAAAACTGGAAAATGAGGGGATGCCCATCAATTGGGGAATGGCTGAACAAACTGTGGTATATGTTGGTGATGGAGTACTATTGTGCTAAAAGGAATAATAAAGTGGAGAAGTTCCATGGAGACTGGAACAACCTCCAGGAAGTGATGCAGAGCGAGAGGAGCAGAACCAGGAGAACATTGTACACAGAGACAAACACACTTTGGTATCATCGAACGTAATGGACTTCTCCATTAGTGGTGGTGTAATGTCCCTGAACAACTTGCAGGGACCCAGGAGAAAAAAACACCATTCATAAGCAAAGGATAAACTATGGGAGTGGAAACACCGAGAAAAAGCAACTGCCTGAATACAAAGATTGAGGGGACATGACAGAGGATAGACTCTAAATGAACACTCTAATGCAAATACTATCAACAAAGCAATGGGTTCAAATCAAGAAAACATCTAATGCCCAGTGGACTTACGCGTCGGCTATGGGGGGTTGGGGGGGGGAGGAAAAGAAAATGATCTATGTCTTTAACGAATAATGCTTGGAAATGACCAAATAAAATATATTAAAAAAAAAAAAAAAGAATTCCATTTTCTCTATCTGTGCCTTTGCTCAAGCTTTCGCCCTTAGCTGGACCACACTTCAGGTGTTCATGCTGTTTCCCCAATAGAATAAAAGCTTCTTGAGGCAAGAGTTAATTAACTTTTCTCCTTATACCACTAAGTTACTATTATAGTTTTGGCAAGTAGTAGGTGTTTCATCAGTGCCTGTTGAACAAATAAATAGAAATGGAACAAGAATGGGCATTTTTTTCTTATATGCTACCCAAGCAAAGTATGGAAATTGGACTTTGAAGTTATACCAAGACTGCATTCTAGGGAACATCTGCTGGTTTTCTAATAGACTTGGATTATCATTGTTAGTGTGTATTTCTTCACCACTTCACCTGGCTAGTTGACCTGTCCTTTTGTTCATTGATAGGTGAGGACTACTTCTATTCTTCCCTTTTTTGTTTCTATTTCTCTCTGTATTTCCTCCCTTAGTATCTGACTTTTTCAACTAATCTCCAATGCAGGTGGCAGCTTCCATAGCCAATAACAATCTGTTAGAGCAGAATGCTGCTCACTATCATCTCTGACCTATAACAACTCCAGCCACCCACCTCTCTGGCCAAAACAATCAGGCACACTTATGAGTGGAAGGCAGCTAAGGAATGATACAACTTCCTGTGTCAAAACAAGGGTTATTTGTGCTCATATCTGGTTATGATTATGTGATTCCTCCAGTTGTAGAGGTGGGAATGAAATCCAATTTGGGGATGGATTAGATTAGATGGAATAGATTAAATAATCCAATAAGAGAAATTTAAATGCATTTGTCACAATAAATCAGAATACAGATACACCCTGAATTGTTGTTGTTGTTTTTTGTTTTTAACCTAAAGATATTGGAAGTTTATACTGGCAGACAATAATCAAGGCCCCATTGCATATTTGCTCCCTTTCTTCTCATTCTACACCACTCTTTTTTGCTGGTCCAATTTCTTTTTGGAACATCTGATCCAGAGACATTTAAATGATCAGGTGTATCCCAGTTTTGTATAAAAACAGAGATTTGTAGACTTTTCTCTGCATGTTTTAAAAGAAACTATAAGAATATGGGAAATTGCAAAACATGACTCTTCATTACTCTTCCTATTACATGGGAATGGATGACATAAAAACCCAGGAAATGGGAAAAAAATGTTGCCCTCTCCCAGCAAACCCATTGATGATCATTGTTATTACTCTTAAAAATGAAAAGAAAGAAAGAAAATTCTATAATAGTAAGCAGGCAAGAAAAGAGAGACCTTGAGAGAATCACCTCTGCTTTATTCTCCTTGACATCAGTTTTCTGGGATCTTACATGAGTATGAAGATTTTTGCAAAATGAGAACTGAATGAAAGGGTATGTTGACGAGTCTGCTGTCCAATGTGGTGAGCACCAAAATCCCATTCCCATTAATAGGAGCTCTGCACAGACAGTCATCAAAGACCAGACCTCCTAAGTTGAGCTTTTTTTTTTTTCTTGGAGATTTTTCTCGATTGGACTTTAATTAAGCTCCTGCTAAGCTTGCAAGCTTTTTTCCCCCTTAAAAAAAATAAGCCTGCTTGCCAGGCAACTTTTTCCAAGCTGTCACAATTCTCATAAGTGTACCCTAAGATATTAAATTTAGAGATGTGTTGGTTGCTTGCTTCTCAGAGCATCCATAGGAGAAGTTTCCTTACATTCAGAAAAAAAATACAATATTACTTTAAAAAATGTGGTTCTTTCTAAAAAAGTAAAACATAAGCCACAATGATCCAAAAAAGAAAGCTTTGAATTTTAGTCCACATGATACCCATTGGGCAGAAAGAGATGCAACTTCTATGCGACATGTCACCAATTTCACATGTGAGAATAAGCTTTTGTCATTAAAAAATATAATAATCACATTGTCGGCAGGTCAATCACAGCTGGTTAGTTGGTGGGGAAGGGTAAGAAAAAGAGTGGAGAATGTGCTGCCTCAGTTGGTAATTTAGCAAATCCTTAATGCAATGTCATAAGTAATTGACCTGGACAAAATGCAAACATTTTTATAGAGCCTTTTGTACTCATTGGAATCTTGAAAATAGAATAGATAGAGGCTAGCGATATAAAGGGTGACTCATTTAAGTCAGTCTCCATGGAAAACTGTTTGCGTTTCATAAGGCCTGTTTTAAATAAGTGGGTCAATCTAGAATGATTACATTTTTAAAAAAACTTAGACAGTAATGCAAAGCCTGAAATGAAAAGCCATCAAATATTACAACCACTGACATGGAAGGTAGAGAGTCCTGGGAATGTGTCTGCTGTTATTTGATTATTCTTATTGTTATTATTATTATTATTATTAGTATTTTAAACAGACAGGCTATTCCAGTAACTGCTCCTGAATGTGAGGTACTTACTTATTGCCTCCACAAACTGTTCAAAGAAGCAGTATGGGAACAGCGGCTCAGGCAGCTCCCGGAAAAACATCTTCAGTGCTCCGGTGACAACGTGGATGTCCTCCCACTGGCTGTCGTCCAAATTCAGCTTCTCTTCTGGGAAAACACGAGGAGAAATGGAACAACTGGTTTTAATGAAACAATTACAAGACACTAATTATTATGTTAATGTTTGCCTACTATCATCAGCAACCGTTAACAGCCTTCTGCACCTAGAGGTTTGGTGCTGTGCATGTTTTTTTTTTCCTTTCCGTAGGAAGGGAACATTTTCAATGGAATACCATCTGTAGGAATGCAGCTAACAAAAAAACAAGAGACACAAAGAGACAGTGCCATTGACACAGTATGTCAGATACATTTATTCCCATAATGCATCAGTATGAAAATTAGCATCACAGCTCAACATGATTCAAAGCTATTTGGTTTTGAGGCCGAGGGGCTAAGAGTTGCCAATGATGGCCGGCTCAAGGGACCGGCCTAAAGGCCTTGCTGAGCCAACAGGAGACATATGCTAAACATGGCAATAGAAAATGAGTTATTGCTTTACATGTGTTAGCCTTGCTATGTACAAGGGAATAATGGGTAACACTTTTCTCCTTTTTTTTGCCTGAATGTAATGTCAGCAAGGAATAGAGTACTGTGAGAGAAAGGACATTAATTCCTTCTTACTGCTTCAAAAATATTTTGTTTAGTTTTC
Organism: Monodelphis domestica; assembly: GCF_027887165.1. NCBI lineage: Eukaryota > Metazoa > Chordata > Mammalia > Didelphimorphia > Didelphidae > Monodelphis > Monodelphis domestica. The sequence continues at coordinate 144,081,910 of NC_077230.1, read as the reverse complement.
ATCTCAGGGAAGAAGATTTGCCCAGCAACAATATTAGACAGACCCCTGTTGGCCTACGCAGGCTATGCAAAGCTGTCAAAAATGATAACAGTAAAGACAAACCACAAGCGCTTACCAACTCCTTTTAGAAACGACAAAATGTTTGCTTGTGAAGCTTGAGTGAACTGAAACATTTAAATATTAAAGAAACAAAATGCCAAAATGAAGATTTTAATAGAAATAAAGCTATGCTGAAGAGTTATTTTTTCTTCTTTTTCATCTTTGTTAGGAAGGTGAAGAAGAGTTTTTCCCCCCAAGAAGGAGATCTATGGGAATTTACAGGCCTGATTTAGGATGACAAGGAGCAAGACACCAAGGTGATGTTCCTGCTTAAAAAATGTTGCATTTTCCTGGCACAATTTTGAAGCAGGTCTTTCATTTTGTGTATAGCAAAGGGCTAATAGTAACCATTTCACAAACTTCACTTATGATTTAGTAATCTGGACAAATATTTATCATATCTTAGAGGAAATGGGATTATTATTATTTTTTTAAAGCACAGGTTATTTTATCTAACACTCATCTGGTTCTGATTTTACCTTTTGACATCAACTTTATGATTACATTTTGCAGTAGGAACCAAATAAAAGGATACCATCAGTGTAAGTACCCTTAATAGTTTCTCTTTCTGTGTGTCTTTGCATTTTGGGGGACAGGGGGAGTTTATAGGACAGGCTGAGACTTAAATCAAGATTGTTTGTGTTCCTTTACACACATGAGTGAAACTGACCCAAAACTGGTTTTTAAGTGAAATATTTCTGATCGTCCATGCCACTGTGAGAAAGTTACAATCTCTGTCTAACAGGACGTAGCACAAAGAGGAAACAAAGGTGAATCTGTTTATTTTTCTGGAGTTCTCTCCCTTCACTTTTTGTTCTTACCTTTCTAGCACAACAATGGTTTTTTCCATAACTAAATAAGCAGAGGAGACCTTCTTTCCACCCTGTGATCATTTTTGATTGATCGCATTTCAACAATTAGTCTTTTATTTGGCTACACACTATTGAAATAGATCGACAGCATCTTAGCAGGCCAGCTTTAAACAGTCAACTGTTAACAATAGCATCAAAAAGAGAGACCTGATGGGGTTTACTGTCACTTTAAAGAACGGGGTTTTCACATTGTTGAAATCTGTCAGATATTTTGAAATGTCCCTCTCACTATGGTGCCACACCCCCTGCGTGCCCTTATAATAAAATTGGTTTTACTCCTGATTAAATCATTTTCTCCCTACCCACTACCATACTTCTCATAATGGACCTGTGTGCTCTACAGCTGGTGTTCTTCCCATGGTACCAATTCTTACTTTATCTTTTAAGCACTTTGCTGCTAAGATCTCATGCAGAGTGCTTATGTTTTGTTAAGAGCTTCATTCTTAGAGAAATAGCTTAACACATGTTCTAAAAATGTTGTACAACTTATTGCTTAAAACACATTTAGAAAATGTATAAGTACTGTAGCTTTGGCACCGAACTTTAAGTGGAAACCTTAAACACACACAGACACACACGCACACACACACACAACTCTGTCTCTACCACACGTTTGTCTGAAATATCTTAGGCAAAATGCCTCTTATCTAGATTTCTCTTGAGTCTCATTTGCCCAGATTTTCATAGTCTAGAGAATGCCAAAGAAATGTTAGGAAGGTATCTTTTTATAAGAAAGAGGTGTCATTTTACCCCAAGCAACAAACCAATTAAAAAAAATGTTCACTAGGATGGGCAAATTTTGGGCAAAAACAAAAAAATCAAGCAAAAACATGCATACAAAGTCAGTTCAAAAATATTATGATGCTGAAACAAATCTTTTTGATAGCCAAATTAAATATTCACTAATCATTCAAAACATTTTATTGTCCACCCCCCATTATCAATGCCACATGAAGAACCTTCCTATGAATTTTAGGTGGCTTCTGAGAGCATAGTTAACTTTCTGTTATTGACTGAAATATTATGCCATCTTCATGGAAAGATTCAAGAAATTCCAGTTGAAAGAGTGCTGTATTTGAAATCTGAAGAGTTGGGTTTGAATCCTGGTTTTAATACTTCAGCTAACACTAAGTTCTGAGGTCAAATCTGGCCTCAGACACTTCCTAGCTGGGTGATTCTGGGTAAGTCAATGAACTCCTTCATTTCCTGGCCCTTTGCAGCTCTTCTGCCTTGGAACCAAAGCACACTATTGATTCTAAGATAGAATGAAAGGATTTAAAAAAAGATATGAAAAATTGCCTGGATAGTAATGTTAATTGAGATAACGGGAGTTGAAAAGATCACCAAATAAGATAATAAGAGATGGGGAAAATAAGATGCAGGACAGAAGTTTTAGAATCTCCCATGATTGGTGGGCTTGACCTGGATGAAGATCCAGCAAAGGAGATTTTGAGTAAGGTGAGCCAAGAGACCATTCACAAAATCTAGAGAGGGAAGAGCTTGTGGGAGATGTTGATCAATATAATGGTGTCAGGTGCTATAGAGAGCTCCAAACAGATAAGGACTAAAAGTATTCCATTAGATAGGCCAATGAAGGCCACTGGTCACTTTGGAAAGAATGCTTTTGGTTGAATGATTCCAACTGGAATAATCTAGTTTATAAAATGTCCCAGAGGACAAAGACTACATCTAATATAGGACTTTGCCATCTAGCATGGAAATTATGTTAGGGCCAGGCAGTCAGATAAATGAGTTTCTTGTTTTGGCTCACTAGGAATTCACTGGGTACCTTTCTCTTGCTGGGCCTCCATTTTCTAATGTGTAGGTTGATCTTGATAATTTTCAAGGGTCCTATATGCTTCTGATATGTAATGGTTTTAAAAAATATTTTAAAGATTTAAAATCAGTGCAATGGGCTGAATAAATACTCATTAATTGAATTTGTCATGGGTACAAGCAAGACAAAGCATCTGAAAGTACAGACCTAAAATTCCATCTTGAAATAACTTTAATTAATTGCTGTTAGTGAGAATATTTTTCTCATCTAGAAGTATTGATCAGAAGCACCTATATATATATATATATATATATATATATATATATATATATATATATATATATATGGCCCATGATAGGTACTACACATAGTACTCTGTAGAGATGGTCTCTGACTGTCAGAAAATAGACAGGAAAGTGTGAGAAAAAGATAAATGAATCTAGAAGATCTCACCACTTAATTAAAAAAATAGTACTCCTCTATGCCTTCTTTTGGAATTGCTTACATAGCTATAGATCTTTAATGTTATAAAGTGTTTTTCTCCACAATCCTATGAGGTTGCTCTCATAAAAATTATTATTCTTATTTTTCCCCTGAAGGGACAAAAATCCATGGAACTGTAGCAGCTTGTCTATGGTCAACCAGCTAGTAAAGTGGAGGATTCAGGATGTTTACTCATGTCTTTAGAATCAATGTCTAATACTCTCTCCACTTATCGCATGCTTCCTCTAAACAGTCTCCAGTCTTCTAGATCCCTCAATAGTGAATGTTATTATCCTGAATCTCCTTTGGAAATTGGAAGAAATAAATGAGAGGAAGGACTGTAAAGAGAGAGAAAAATACTGAAATATAAGGGTAAAGAAAATGATATTTCATCGAATGGGAAATAACACCAAGTTCGGAACTGGGAAATTTGGGTTCTAGTTCTGGTGCTGCCATCCTTAAGAAAACTGTTTCTTCCTCTCTGAAAAAGGGAAAATAATACTTGCTTTGCCAACTTTATGGAACTATTATGATAGTAAAATAGATAGCATGTGGAAAACACAAGGAAAACATAAAAGACACATGAAATACAGGATGTCCCCAGAATCTTGGTGTGGTTTTAATATTATGGCTTAAGTCATTTTAATAGCTTAAAACTTCACTAAGACTTTTGGGGCAACCTATATGGTTAAAAAGTAAGGGAAAAGGTAATAAAAGGACAGGATATCATGAAGAGCTAAAACAATAAAAAGTAAGGGGGCAAATAATACTACCATAGTAATTTTGTAGATTTATTAACACCAGAGACATGGCCACTAATACTATTATAACCTGTCATAGCCTCTGATTGGGTAGAGGCCCAAATGGATCAAAAGACTATGAGGATAAGTAGTAAATTCATAAATACACTTAATAAATACAGAAATATGTAGTTGGATTTTCTAATTTATATTAACTTTGGGCATAGTCTCTTGATTAAAAGCACTTTAAGAGTATGACTGCCTGAATTATGCCCCTCTTATGCCCATATACAATGTGAATTTTAAGAAGGAAGGAAGGAAGGAGTGTGAGTCTCTACCATGTACCAGGAACTTTGCTGAGTACTTTACAAATATTATCTTATTTGATCTTCACAAAATCCCTGTGAAGTAGGGGCTCTTACTGTTCCCATTTTACAATTGAGAAAACTGAGGTATACAGAAGCTGACCTTCTCAGTGTCATATAGTTAGTGTCTGAGATCAAATTTGTACTCAAGTTTTTCTGACACCAAGCCTAGCCTTCTATCCACTGAGGCAACATGCTGCCTCTGATTTTTAGATATGCAATGCCTTAAAATGCCACTTGCTTCAAAGTTATGCTGAAATGCCAGCTTCTGGAAGTGACGGCCATAGTATTTTGCCAAGTTATTTTTTTAAATAAAAATACTGAATCAAATACAAAGTACTATTAATTTTGAAAGGAAAAGTTTTACAAAGAGTATTAGACACGTTTTCTCTCAAAAGGAATAAATTTAGCTCATGTTTATATAACGTGTGCTATAAAATTTGCAAAGCACTTTAGATATATTATCTCAGTGCATTCTCATAATAACCACATGAGATTAGCATTACAGGGTTAAATCAGGTATGTGCTATTAATGTTTAACAACCAACTCTCTTACATATGACACACTTTTGAGTTTAATCTGCATTAAAATTTTCTCTATGACATCCTGAAGTCTAGACAATCAACAGAGCAATAAATTAAGTCCTGATTTATAGTATTTGCCAGTTTCTGAAGTGGAAATGCTTGTAGCAAAAACTTAACAAATGGCTCTGGTTAGAGTTGGCACCAGCATACCAATGGCTATTATCTCATATTATGGATGAAGAAACTGGCTATGAAAAAGACTGATCAAATAGCTAGTGTCTGACTTAGGATGTACATCCAGATCTCTTTTCTCTGAGCTCAGCAGATTACCACCATGCCATGCCTCAAGTTAACAACCTCTGATAGGTTACTTTACAGAGTGCTAATCTTGAGCATAAGGCTTCAAATTCTACCTTTCCTACTTTTATTGACCAATTATCTGAGCCTTACTTCTCATCTATAAAATGAAGTTTTTGGACTAGATGGTTTCCAAGATTCCTTTAAATACCTTCTCTGACAGTGAGGTGGTGTAATGGATAGAATGCTAGACTTCAGTGGTCAAAAAGTCTCCAGTTCAACTTGTCCTCAGACATTTAGTTACTGTGTGATCCTGGGCAAGGACTTTGCCCTCCTCAGTTTTCTCTACCAAACCCTAGGATTGCATTTCTCATAGTGATAGGTACTTAATAAGTGTTTGTTTCTTTCCTGTCTTTCTCTTTTTCTTCCAATTCTGATTCTGGGAGAAATTCTGAGGAGCAAAAAAGAGTACAGGGACATTGATACTTGGACTACTATTCTTCTACCTTTAGATTGGAAAAACCAGAAGATAAAATAAAATAAAATCAAGTTTTATTTTATTGCAATAGATCCTCCCCCAAATGTTATTTTAATATGGTAGATTATTGATGTGTATGCTGATCAAAATATAGATGCAAGTGACTTCAGTACACTATTGAATTGCGGAAAGTATTGATTCCCCTGTATGTGTCAGCACTGAGAAGTTGCCACGGTTTTTTCCCCCAGGAAATATCTATCATGGAACATTTTTAGCTTCTTTTCAGCTTTGTTGTTGCTATTAAAAAAGTAATAAAAGGAAAAAAAGTGAAATACTTGTGTGTGTGTACTCACACACACATACATACACATACACATACACACCAACTTTCCAAGTAAAGCCAGATAATAGTTCTGATCCTATTAATGTAACAATAAGGACCCATTAAAGCGTGAAACTCTCATAAAAAGGCCCACTATCTACTTCCAGGACAGATGACCATTTGGAAACTTTATCTGAAAGACCTGCTGGGCACATGAAAGACCAACCAGATATAAAAGAGATGCCAGAGGCACCATTGATCCAAAAAAAATAATAATAATGTTGTTAGCCATAAAAAAAATCAAAATGGAAGATTAGATATCAGAATGGATAAAATAGCACTGTTTATCTTCAAGGAAGGAGCAGATTTTCAGTTTAGTATTTAGGGGAGCTAATCAAAAGGAAGTTGGTTGAGTTGTCCAGTACAGTTCAACTCTTCCATTTTGTGCTTGCTCCTAAACAAGACAATTCAATCAGATTCTAAGTGTGATTAGAGAAGTCTATATTGTGAAACAAGATCTGTTGCTTAGTTTGTATCCTATACTGGGGCTAATTGTGTCTAAATTGTTGAAGCATGGGTTTCCAAAACCTTGGCTCTGGGACATTTGGTTGTTGAGAGATTAGCATGGTTCACCCCCAAAGGAGAGCAGAAACAGCATTTATAACACTAGGTAATCTCTGTCAGTTGAAAGAGATACTGTAGCAATGGACAAGTGTTCCTGTTAATTAATATGAATTTAGGACAAGTTTTAAAATTGATTCCTTCACATCATTTATCAATGGAACAACAATCGACTGCCTGTAGGGGGAGTTACTGTGAGGCAGAGATTCATTTAAATCAATTGAACCATGTCTTAACACAAAGGCAAATACCAAACACTTATTTTTGGAGGGAAGAAGGAAAGAGATTTCAGGAACTGTAATAAACAACTAGAAACATTAATAACATTAGGGATATGCCTTATCTGATAAATATACAATGCAACTGTGGTAGCTGTCTAAGCAGATAGTTCTAATTTAAATATATTTTCAAAAAGAATTATAAACAACTCTTGAATGCTTTAATATTAAATACCTGAGCATTTTAATAGAAAGTGTTTTAGAAATCAAATTATGCAAATAATTTCTTAAGTATGCATACCCAAGTCAGTGATATTTCATAGTTATTGAACTGAGAGGTGCAATGAATAGAATGATTAATTTGGCATCATAAAACCTGGGTTCAAATTCTACCTCTACCACTCTCTCCACTCTGTTTTTTTAGCCAGCAGGAGGTTATTTTGGTAGTTGTTATTTAAAAATATCGTTTGAGATCCAGTACAACTAAGACACCTTCTTTCATTTTTTTCCCCCATTAATTCCCTTGGTATTCCAGGTCTTTTGTTCTTCCAGATTAATTTTGTTATTTTTTCTTTAGCTCTATGATGTCATTTTGGGTAGTTTTATTGGTATGTCACTAAATAAATAAATTAATTTCTGAAGAATAATCATTTTTGTTATATTGGCCCTGCCTACCCATGAGCACTTAATGTTTTTCCAGTTATTTAGATCTGACTTGATCTGTATGAAAGGTGTTTGGTTTTTTAGTACCTCTGCCACCTTCTTTTGGTGCCTCCTCAGACAATTCTCAGTCTCTCAGGGTTTCAAGTCACAACACATGGAGTTGCATAAATAACCAAAAAGTTTTCTTTCCAGCTCTGGATATATGATTAATCAGTCAATCAATACACATTCATCCAATATCTGCTATGTGCCAGGAACAGGAATACAAATATAAGTCAGACAATTCTTGCTAAGGGCTGCCTTTCTAACTTGGAGGACATGTATATATGCGAATGTATGTGTCTTTGTGCACATAGTCCAGTATGTAGCTGTATGAACCAAAAATACAATAATAAGCCTTTTGGATCAGCAGACATATTGTGCAGTGGCACCCAATTTTGTTGTAGAAAAAAATAGAAAATTAATTTGACTGTCAGATTCCTAATCATTTTCTTCTCTAGCTATGACTAAAATTCTAGAAAGATTTCTCTGTTCCTGTACCTTGAGACTCAAAATAGTAAACGGAATAATTAAAACTTCCTCAGGAAAAACTTGGTCTAAGCTGAATCAACTGTCTATGGTTAAGGCATCTATCATTGAGAGGATGAGAGTGGTTTTAAATACGAAACCTTTGTACTCCAAAATCAAAGAGATTTATTCCTCACCACCTATCACAATAACCCCCAGGAAGCCATTAGGATGCCTGTGTTTGAAAATGATTACTTTGCTGTAAGAGGAAAGCATTTTGACCTATGTGCAGAATGCACATACCAGTTAGTTACCTGTTTCACTGAAACTACTGCCTTGTACTATTTCTCAGAAGCAGGAGTGTTGGAAGGAAGGAGATAAATAAGCAGTCCTTCCTCTTGATGGTGGAGCTAAAATTCTCTCTACTTAACTGTAGCCCTGCATGACTCTCAGCTCATATACTCTGTATCTTATATTAAGTTCTTGGGCAATTATTTGAGGCATCAAGTCACACATACACACATATACGTGTATATACATGTATGTGTTTATAGATTATATGTTATTTATTTTCTATTATATATTATAAATATAGATATACACATATTTAAACATGAAGAATCTTGCCTGTGTTTCTGGATAGAAGAAGAACAATCTACTAAAAAGGGGGATAGCCAGGAACCAGGGTAATGAAGTGAGCCTCTCAATTTCATGTCAATTCTTAAATTTCCTTTAAGTTGTAAATAACAACTTATATCACACAGATGCTACTAACCCTGATGAAAATGAATTCCTCTGACACAAAGACAGGCAGAGGATCATTTATTAAGTATTTGGCAGTCTGCTTTGTGCTGTGGACACAAAGTTTTTCCCCTCAAGGAAATAAGATTCCAATGGGGGTTTGGGGGGCATGTCATTTCTGTGTGTAAAAGTAACTCATAGTGGTAGAATATGAAGCATAATGCTAGCATTGCCTCCAAATATTTGACTCTGTAAACATTATGTTGAAATGATACCTTCATTTTAGGTTACTAGATTGACAATTAAAGAGATAATGGAAAATCTGAATCTAAGTTTTTTGCAAATTGAAAGCCCAAGTACCAGACATTGATGCTTTATGCCATCAATATATATTTCTATAATTCCTTTCCTTCTCAGTGCTTTTGACACTGCTTCTATTTCTACTCAATCAAAGGCTTTTTTGTACTCTACAGACACCAGGCACAATGACCCATTATATTTGACCATCCTCTCCAAAATGGATTCACTATTTGCTTGAGCTCCATGGATGAGAAATTATTTCATACATAACATACCCCAAAGGGGAGAGAATAGTTGTGACTAAATTTCAACAAAGTGATTTTTAAAAGGTCTCTTCACATTAGTTAGATTTAAATTCCAATAGCATTTCTACCCCCCCTCCAAGTAATATTGCATCTGTATTTATCAAGTAGAAGGATGCCATTAATAGACCAAGAATGAAAGCAGATCTTTGTGTTGTAAGAAAGAATATTAACATAGTCTAATCCTTGGAATATACCTGTACCTCTCTTTGTGTGTATGCATAGATATTTTTGTTTTTGGAAATTTAAGCTTCAGCAAGTATGTCCAAACCAGAGCAAACCACTTGTTGTCTCCTCTGTATTATGGGTACATGTATAGTTACAGTGGGACCTCAACTCATTGACATTCCAACTAGAGTCTTTTATTTGGAAAATTCTCTTGAATACAGTACAAATGGGCAAATAAAATCATGGTAAATGAAGATAATGCTATTTCTACCAACCTACACCATTTTATTTCCTTCCAAAACCTGTGTTGATTGCCAAAAGAACACAAGCAAAGTTAAATGGATAATGTAGGAAATTATCCAGGAAAATAAATTTTAATTGGCTTTATTTGGACAATTAAATCAATCATCATTTTTAAAAAATTCATATATTTATAAAGCCTGATGAAGTAGTGTAATAGGAATTGAAGGGAGGTGGAGTCAAGATGGCGGCTTAGAGGCAGCAAAAGTTCAGACCTTCATAAACCCTTCCTCACAACTCAAAAATACAATGCTTCGAGAGGACAGAAAACCAAATCTAACAACAGGACAGAGCTAGAGAACCCTTCTCCTGTAGGCAACTTAAAAGGTACGCCCCCCCCCCCAAAAAAAAAGCCTGAACTCTAGATCTTGTGGGTTTAAGAGGAAGGAAGAAGGAAGGTCCCAGAACCACTCCCCCATCTACAGTGCTGAGCCTCCAGTGGTGGCTGGAATCTCTGGGCCGACAAGGGCACTAGTCGAGAGGGAGAACCTTGCCAGCAAAGCTGTGCCAGGCTCAGGGCGTAGAATACAAGTGTCATGGAGGCAGCTGGAGGAGAAGTGCAGAGCAGACAGCCCAAGTTGCAGTGGAGACACCTCATCTTGCCCCCCCCCCCTTTTTTCTGGAGGTTTTGGCCTCAGGGCACATCCAGCTTTGCAGATCAACTCCTCTGCCCTGGCTCAATCTCATCAATAGGGCAGATAAGAAGCCTTCAGAGGACAGGGAAGTTCAAGCTCCAACACCCCTCCCCCACAGACTGATCTGAGAGCCTTGATGACTGAGCTCCAAGGGCAAAGGCTGCAAAAACTATAGGTAACAACCTTGACAACAGGGCAGGAAGACCAGCTCCTTTTCAGCTTCTGCTGTCAGCCAGGAAAGATCAAACAGCAGAACAGAGAAGAAGTCCCTTCAGGAATTGAGGGATTTTCTATACATAAATTAACATAAACAATGCCTGTACCTCAGTTTCTCTCTGACAATAGGAAATAACAGATTTTTTCCAGTGAATTGAACCATATTATTTGCTATAATCCAAATTGAATAATTTTTTTATGATTCTTCCCACGTAGTGTACAAGCCTATGGTACTGAACCTTAATTTTTCACAAAATAAGTTGAATAGGTAAATACTTTTCATTTCTCTCAAGTTCGAAATTTTAGGAGAGTTAGTTGATATTAATATCCCCATTTTATAGCTGAGGAAAGAGCAAATCGAAGTTTTGACTTGCCTAGGGTCACAGAGCTGGTAACTATGTCTCAGGCCAAATCTGAAGTTCAATCTTCCTGATTCCAGGTCAAGTGTTCTACCCACTGGGCCCCAAAGTTGGTCCCCAAAAGAATGAAATGGTCTTTGTCACAGTGGCCACAGAGCTTTCCAAATGGCCGAATCAAACAAGAATCTCCTTATTAGGAAACTGAGAGTGTTTGAGAATAGGACACATTATTATTTTAAAAAATGTTTAGTCTTAGCATGTAGAACAGAGTAATGCCTGTAAATAGTAGGTGCCTAATAAAAGATGAATGAATTCAATTAAATCTTAGATTTGGAAGAGTCATTAGAAATTGTCTAGTTTAACATGTATCTTCAATAGGAAGTCCCTCTCCAACATGCCTGATGAGTCATAACCAAGCCTCTGTCTGAATAGTGAAGGTGCTTATGCTACCTTAAGGCACTCCTTTTCACATTTTGGTAGCACTGCTATTAGAAATTCCCCCCTTCCGGAAGCAACAAATTGGGAAAAATCTTTATAACAAAAACCTCTGACAAAGGCCTAATTACTCAAATATATGAGTTAAATTAATTGTACAAAAAATCAAGCCATTCTCCAATTGATAAATGGGCAAGGGACATGGATAGGCAATTTTCAGATAAAGAAATCAAAACTGTCAATAGGCACATGAAAAAGTGTTCTAAATCTCTTATAATCAGAGAGATGCAAATCAAGACAACTCTGAGGTATCACCTCATATCTAGCAGATTGGCTAACATGACAGCAAAGGAAAATAATGAATGCTGGAGGGGATGTGGCAAAATTGGGACATTAATGCATTGCTGGTAGAATTGTGAATTGATTCAAACATTCTGGAGGGCAGTTTGGAACTATGTCCAAAGGGTGCTAAAAGACTGTCTGCCCTTTGATCCAGCCATAGCACTGCTGGGTTTGTATCCCAAAGAGATAACAAGGAAAAAGACATGTACAAGAATATTCATAGCTGCGCTCTTTGTGGTGGCCAAAAATTGGAAAATGAGGAGATGCCCTTCAATTGGGGAATGGCTGAACAAATTGTGGTATGTGTTGGTGATGGAATACTATTGTACTAAAAGGAATAATGAACTGGAGGAATTCCATGGGAACTGGAATTACCTCCAGGTAATTGAAGCAGAGTTGAAAGGAGCAGAACTAGGAGAACATTATACACAGAGACTGATACACTGTGGTACAATTGAATGCAATGGATTTTTCTAACAGCAGCAATGCAATGATCCCAGATAATTCTGAGGGAATTCTGAGAAAGAACTCTGGGAATAGAAACACAGAAGAAAAACAATTGCTTGATCACATGGGTCGAGGGGGATATGATTGGGGATGTAGACTCTAAATGATCATCCTAATTCAAATATCAATAATACAAAAATAGGTCTTGATCAATGACACATGGAAAACCCAGAGGAATTGCTCATTGGCTATGGAAGGGGGTTTGGAGGATGGGAAGGAAAGAACATGAATCATGTAACCATGGAACAAATTCTAAATTAATTAATTAAATAAAATAAAATTTAAAAAAGAATTCCTTCCTCCTTATGTCAAGCTAAATCTGTCTCTGGGTTGTACCATCTTTTCCTTTCAAATATTTCAAGATAGCTATTATGTCTCTCTTAAACTTTCTATTTCTTTTCAGAAATTGGAAGAGTTAGTTTTACCTTGCTTCACCTCTGGCTTGTATCCCTGGGGAATCACAGACCCAGAGGTGCCATGAATACAAATGCAAATAGCTAACAACTTGAATTACTTTCTTGTATAAATACAGCTTTAGAAAGGCACACTGAGAACCAATAAATTAAGATCAAGAAAACTCTTGATCTCTTCAGATTTGAGGCACTGTGAAACTACTAAACATGAACGACATTATCCCTTTTTTGAACATTAACTCATTACTACTTACAACTCCCCTATGAGACATACAGATAAATAATACCCCTTATTATATGGTTAAAATGCTGAAGAGAAAGTTGCCCATGACACAGAGTGAAATTTCTTGGAGAGATACAGGGATTATGATTTTACTTAAAAAGTAAAAGCATCAGCAGCAATGACTCCTGTAAAGTATTCAATAATAAATCAATCAATAAATATTCCTTAAGTGCCTCATAAATGCCAATCATTCCACCTGTCACATCAAAGATAAGGACATAGGGCAGTGATGATGAACCTTTTAGGGACCAAGTGCCCAAAATGCAACCCTCAGGCCTCATGTAAGCCCTCTGTCTTACCCCACACAGGGAAGGGAGGAAGTGCTTCCTTTGGGCTGCTTGACAGAGGGGTGAGTGATAGGAGAAACGTCCTCAGGCACAGTGAAGAGGGAGAGGGAGCGGTCCCCTTTCGCATGCTTCAGTGCACATGCCATAGGTTCACCAACATAGATAGAGATGCTCCAGAAGGCTTAAGGGGTTAAATGATTAGCAGGTATTTTACATCATCAGAGAAAGGTCTGAACCAAAGTATTCTCCAATAGTTGGGCAGTGACTAATGCTCCATAAGTGGCCCACTGAGTAGAGGGCTGTCACTGTGTTCTAAAAATGTGAGCTCAAGTTTGGCCCCTGCCATGTATTAGATATGTGACACTGAATAAATCGTCAAATATTTCAGTGTTGCAGGACACTTTCTGCCTATCTCAATTGGTAAATTGGTTCCCTATACTGATAAAATCATAGGTCTAGTCCAAAAAATTGTTTAAAAAATAATAAACAAAATTCTAATATCAAAAGTGGCTTACAGCATGATAAACTCAGGATCTGTAACAAAATCATAACAAATAAAATTATAAACCCATCAAGAACCATTGAAGTGTGATTTCCTTATTCCTTGACTGCCATCTTAGAGGAGGCCCAAAGAGGATTCATGTATCATCAGACTAATAAGATGAAAAAGAGATGAAATGAAGTATTAATTCTCAGTATCATCTCAAGTTCTCTTTAACTAGGATCTTCAGCAAAGTCAGGGCATTGTAAGTGATTGTAATAAAGTGGTTAGTAAATCCTAACCACATCAGCATGGTAGAGAAATGGATATCCAATTCTGAAAGGTTGCTGACAATTGCTATACAAAATACAGTAGTGTCAGGTTGATTATATTTTACATAAGATTTATACATTTTATGATGTCTACTTTCAAATTGCAAAACCACGTTACTAATTAATATACTTATTACTAATGGGAAAAAGAACAATTTTTAATTGTTGAAATGATGAGGCAAGAATCTGTTGAATTTCTTTGAAACCACCATATAGTAACAGGATGTTGAGAAAACTCATTGTCCTTTAGAAGGGTAAGGATTCAATAACAATAATCATAGTCATCATTGGTTCAGGGGACTCAAAATAATTCTTTACTTTATACTCCTTTATATATGCTTTATAAATATATATACTTTATATAAATATATGTACATTATATGAATTATTCTTTACTTTTATTCTCCTTTACTTTATAAAGCCATGTTAGGAGTTTAAATGTGAGAATCCACTTGAATTATCAACTAAAGATAAGACTTCAATGGTCTTTCAATATCATGCACTACTTTACCATAAGTACAAAAGGGAATTACAATTAATTGGATTATGCTGGTCTACACCTGCTGATTGTAGAAAAGAATATATAAAAGTAAAACTATTGCTAACAGGTCATATCTTTCATCAACCCTGGGATTTACTCTTTTACTAACCAACAAATTGTAATTTCTTCAAAATTTCTGCTAATTTGGAATAGGTCTTTTTAAATGAAGCATTAGATGGAAAATATCAATCTAATTTAAATACACTGATCATTGACTTACATTTTGTTTGAGAATGGAAAAACTGATGATTGATTTATTTCATTTAATGATATTCCTCTATCTAAATAAAACTTCACAAGACTTTTCCTTCATTTGTATTCAAAATTGTGGCCTGGAAGTGAGAACTTTGGAATTATCTGATCAGCTTGGTGTAAATAGACAATAGTCACTGCATGGCTTGACATACATTTGGTTAGACTTATAAGACCAATATTGATACCCTCCCCTTCAACACCCACTTAAAAAATGGTATGATGATAAAATAAGCTAACCTAAGACTTCATTTGCTAGCTACAAAAAAGGGGGAGAGAAAATAAAAACATGTTAATTGGAAAGATAAAATTTAATCCAGAACACTAATCTTATCTCTAAAACTTCTTGAAATTGTTCAGGAGAGAAGCTAGATTAGTCTCTTTAAAATCTCCGAGGTTAATCTGCTAAAATTGTTTTTTTCTGTTACCTAAAATATGACTTTGAGTGGCTGAATTTGTTAAGTTCCTCCTGGATGTGAACTTCTAAGAGTGATCATGTCGCACCCTCTCCTCTCACTTTTGTGTATTAGTCTCTATTTTCAAGGCTATTCAGTGGTTCATGTGCAGCTACTAATGGGAATACATGGTTCTGGTGTGGATCTTCTGTTAAGATCAAAATTAGGTAAAACTGTTTTTTTTTGCTTTTTGTTTTTCTGGTTCAATTAGTGGTTCTATTGAGACCAAAACCTGTATGGAAGTGCCAATCTGCCTTGACTTATCCTTGGAGAAGAGCTTTCTCCCAGGATATTAATATCTTGAGTAGGGATATTTCCTTTCTGGGTACATCTCTCATGTCACAGTTACAACCAATCTCCTCATTTTGCCTAGAGGTTGTTCAGTGATTTTCTGTCCTGTTTCTTATTTCATGTCAGATTCTGCCATCTCCTCCTCTTATGCCTCTTGGGGAGTAGCTGGCTTTCCTCTCTTAGCACAGTTTCATTTGTGGCCTTACTGTCCTCTGTGCCACTTTTCATCTTTTCCATGACTATTGTTGTCCCAGATGAAAGTCTTTTTTATTACATCCTACAATCACTTGGTGTTATCAGTTGTCTCCTAAATATGACAATTGTAAGCAAGATGAACAATAACAAGAACAACTTATTTAGAACTTGAAGAAAGACAAGGATATTGAGAGGTAGAGATGAGAAATAGTTCCTTCAATCTATGCAAATTTTCTGCATTTTTTGTAGCCCTGCTTTCTTTCTTCATCTGGACAGCGTGAATCTTAATTTTTTTATAACAGTATTTCAAGATAATTGATTATCTTTGTAACCTTAGGTATTTTATTTATGTACTTTAAAATATTCTGAGAGGGAGTGCATAGGCTTAATCAGCTTAATGAAGGAGTATATAACTGAAGGAAAGGAGAATCTCTTAACTAAAGGAGTCCTTCCTACACCCATCCAATACATTATTAACTCATAATTCTCTGCACCCATAGAGTACTTATTGTTTAGAATACTCATTTGATAATATTGCCACAGCTTGTGATAGCCTTGTTATTTTATAATGTTATTTAATCCTCATAATTTAATTTATGTATGTTTGTCTTGCTTTCCACAGTTGACTGAAAACTACTTAAAGGCGGGAATGGACCAAGTCCTGTACTCTCCCCACCCTCCTTTTTGGGTTGGTGTTCATACAAGCAATCAGGAAGGTGAGGATGGCAAATTCAGTATGTAATGGTGGGATGACATGGTGGCCCAAGAAAAACAACTGAGGCCATATTTGGGCTCCTTGAATAAAGGCATACCTTCTAGGAATAGGGAGGTGATAATTCCACAGTACTCTGCCCTTGTCAAACTCTCTTCTGGAGAACTGTGCTCAGTTTGAGTTACCATAGTTTGAAAAGAATATTGACAAGCTGGAGAATGTTTAGAGAAGGGTAACTAGGATGGTAAAGAATCCAGAGTTCATATCACATGAAAATTATTTCATAAAATGGGAATATGTAGCTTGGAGAAGAAAAAACTCAATGGGGAAATAATAGTTATCTTCAAGTATCTGAAAGGAAGTCACAGAGGAAGGAGCAGAATTATTTTTTTTTGTTTCTACTGGATGGAACCAGGAGTTCCAGGTGGAAATTACAAAGAGGCCAATTTAAATGTGATGTCAGGAACAATTTCCTTAAATTTATAGCTTCTAAAATTGGACTGTGCTACCCAAAGCGATTGGTGGCATGTCCTCCCTTCATAGCCACTCTTCAAGGATCTTTATGCAAAGGTTTGGTGACTACTTGTGACTTGTATTAGAGTCAATACTTACTTTGTGTATGTATTGAACCAGATGGCCACTGAGGTCCCTTCTTACTCTCAGATTTATGTAATTCTTTGTGATTATCTATCAGGAACAGCAACTGGGCTAGTTTGGCTCGAATGTATAGTATGTGGAATATGATATAGTGAACTTGTGATGGTAGCAAGATTATGAAGGCCTTGAAATACCAGACAAAGGAGTTTTCATTTTTGTCTGAAGGCAATAGGGAGTCATTGGAACTTCTTGAGCACAGGAGTGACATGATCTCATTTTAGCTTCACAACCACCCAGTGAAACAGAATTTTTTGGTCCCCAGTTTATAGATAAGCAACCTGAGGTTCAGAGAGGATGAGTATAGCCAACGGCCACATTGCTAGTAAATTTCAAAGGCAGGATTCAAGCCCTGCCCAAAATGCAGTAGTCCATCCACTATGAAACTCTGCCTTGAGAATACTCAATGTTTTTCAGCTCCAGGAGGTGAGAGCATTAAGGGCACTTGCAATAGGGCTTCTAGGCTAATGCTAGATGTTGGAATACTGTATGAACCTTCCTATCACTGCTGAGGTCAGTGTTCAGCCAGTTGGAACCAAGTAGAAATAGCCTGTGGAAACATTTCTGAACCTCTAAACAGCATGGCTTGGGGTTGAATTCTGAAGAAGCTTTCTGGGTGGGGATGGGGGTGATGGAGATTTTTGTGTGTGAGGCCAACCAGCCCTAACATCCTTAATCCCATAAAGAAACACATGTACATGCATTTATTTCAATGTGTAATTATTGACATAAACACAGCTGCTCTCTATGTTAAAGGAACATTAAGCTCACAAAAGCATGGAAATTCCTACTTAGAGCTCCTACTCCATCCTTAACAGGCCTTGTTGTGCCCAGATGTTGCATGTATTTTTACACCATTTGAGGGGTAGGATGTAAAAAAGTAAAAAGGTGGCAGAAAAATTAACTGAAAAGAGGACTGGGCTACGAAGCTTTGTCCTAATCTTAAATTTTATTATACTCTAATCTCCATAATGCCTAGGCACAACATGACAAATTAATGGGGAAAAAAAGGAAAAATCTTGGCTATAGTTTTCTTAATTTTTATGGAGATAAAATATACATGTAAAGACAGACAAGCACACACAGCCACAATGGAATTATACTAAAACTGTATAGTTTATGTAACACTTAAAATAAATAGAGATTTATACTCTTCTTTGGATGCAGAAATTTCCAAAAAGTTGCAAGGCAGCCCACAACAAAGCAATTGACAAGAAAGATAGCATCTGCTTTTTCTGTCTATCCAAGCTGAAGTTTTTCATTCTTAATGTAGACTGCTTCCCAAGTTAACATAATTAACTCATGACAATCCTGAAACATCATAATAAAAGATACAGATGAAAATTCAAAGCTTTAAAAATGTCATGTAATTTCATTGGGATTATCACTTAAAAAAACTGAACAAATCATAATACTAATTAAACCAGGTGTTTTTATTTCAGATCCTTTTGCACATTATGAAATTAGAACCAGGGTTATTTATTTATTAGTGTGCTGTGAAACATACATCTTAGAGAAAAGGCTATCTGTGATAACAACAAAGTAGAAAGATAAAAGGAATGACACTCAGCCCTGCTTTCTGACACAATAGAAGACCAATCATTCAATTAGTTAGTAATTTCCGTGTGACTACTTGACAGATTCTACTAATTGTTAATCTTCCACTAACTATTGCTTTACATAATTAATTATATTCAAACAAAAACAACAAAGACATGTGGACCAGTTGCCCTTTTGAGAATGTTTTTCACAAACTGGTTTTTGCTTACTGAAAATATTTTCGTTTGGAAAAGATATTACTCTCTCAGGGGGAGAGACATTAAAATGTTTCCATAACTTTGTATTTCACCTCACTTATAGGCTAAAAAAAAAAAAAGACAGGAAGAAGAGGGTGCAGGAAGAGGAGGATAAAAAGCAGGAGGAAGCAATTGCTTGAGACAAACCCATTCCTGAAGCATGCCTAAGTCAAAGTCTTTTGAGCTGGGATCTTTCATATTAATTTAGCATTGCGTAAAATTCAGAGTAACAGGCCCAGAGGTCAAGCATCATTCATCATTAGTTGAAGTGACATTTTCAACCCTTCCTATAGCAGCTGTTAGAAAGAGGGGAAAATAAAGGTATTCTTTAGGAGAAAGAACAGGGCATTGAAGACAATCCTTGCTCTATCTGGAGAAGAGAAAACAAGGTGCCTCTATGTCAGCATGGTAATGTGCTTAATTTCAGTGATGTCATTTGTCCCTAACCCTGGAGTCACCAGGCACAAGACAGATACATTCCTCAACTTAGTCGTCTTGATGGAGATAAGTAATAACCATTCTGGATGTAAATGAAGCACTTTCAGTGTGGTAGTGAACACAGCTCTGTGCATTGAAATTATGATTTATATCAGGTTCCTATCTTGTTTTTGAGAGTTTTTAACTTGTTAACAAGGCAGTTCTTGTTCTCACAGCATCCTGCGGGCATAATAGTTTCTGGGAAGCCAAATAAGATGAGTTTTGAAACTGCAACACAGCATTCCAAAGCTTTGCACTCGAGCACATTGGCCAAATTAGGACTTCTGAAGACTCACAGCTCACAAATAAAGATCTCTTTCCCTCCCTCTTTCTTTTAGTGTCTAAAACACTAAGATCAAGACAGGAAATGGGAGCAATTAAAATAAAAATGCAATTGGTAAACACATATACATGCTCAGGAAATATGCATTAAATGGCAAATACTTCACAGGGATTTTGATAGGAAATGGATATTTTGGAAGAAATGATGTAAAATACTGCCTTCTATATCATCAATATTTTAGCTCTAGGAAGAAGAGAAACTTCTATAAAACTCTACACATCTTAAATCCATGCTATTAAAAAATAGCAACGAGGATGGATATCCACGGGTCTCTGCTAAAATTTTGGAGCTTTCCCCTGACATTTGCCATACCTGAAATATAATAGAATCTTCTTCTTAATTATCTTCAGAGTTTAGAATAGTGTTATGAAAGGTGTCTCTAGTAATTCTTAATGATTTATAAGAAAACTGTTTCCTAAGTCTGAGGAAAAAAGGAAGATTTTTTTGACATTCCTTGGGAAATAGAATGATTTTGAAGAAGATCCACCAGTGATGGGTGGTGTGGGATAGAGTTGTGTAAACAGCCATTAATTCAGTTGTGGTGTGTGTCAAAATAGGAACAGTATTTTAGATGTTTCATCTTCAGCCATTTTCCAAACATCATTTAGCCTTTTTGTCTAGTGTGGGTTGGTAAGGATTTTGCCCTTTCTCCTGCTGGAGAATGGATGTCAAACAAATCAATCATAGTCTCTCAGTGAGGAAAAGACATGGAATGAAGCATCAAGTTTTCCGGGCACTCATTTCTGTGGTCACATACTACAATGGCCCCATTTTAAAACTTAACCTGAAAGTAGAGGATTGATCCAAAATAGTCAGATGATTGAGAAACACTTTTGCCTGAGATATCTTTGCTTATGTTGAAATTTCCCCATTAGTTGTGTTATTCTCCATTTTAAACTAACAAATTAAAAAATAACAATATTAAATTATGGGGGAAATTATTAGAGGGGAAAAGACAGAAAGCTCAATTCAAAGAAGAATTACATAAAAGCTTACATAGGATGAATATAGGATAAAACATTGAATCAGAACCAAACAGGCTCCCTTGATTTGATCACAAGATGAAATCACATTTCCTCAGTTTGAAGTTCTTTGTCCTATGACTTTACCTAACCCATTCCACATTATCTCTTGTCCTCTAGGTCACCTTAAAGTTCCTAGAGATTTATGTGTGTGTTTTATCTCAACTTAAACTGTAAGTGTTTTGAGATGTTTATTGATATTGTCTACTTTTGTTGACTTGGATATTGCTGTGCATATAGGAAAAACTACTTATTTTTCATTCCTTCAGTACTTATGTATAAAGACTGAATCTTTAGTTTGCTTTAGAGTTATCTCCTAGTACTTCCTTGAATGTTCTATATCCCCATACAGGCTGTAATCTATATGAGGGAGGTAAAATGTTTTCAATTTCTTAGGATTACTATGATTAACTAACATTTATATAGTGCTTTTAGAATGGCAAAGTGTTTCCTTCAAACAACTTGGTAAGGAAAGTAATGGAAGTATTATTTTCTTCATTTTGCAGATAAGGGAACTAAGATTTAGAGAGATTAATTTGCTTACAATTACATACCTATTAAAGGCTTGAGGTGGGGTTAGATTTTAGCCTAACCCAATCCACTGCTCTACCTACTATGCCAAGAGGCTTTTAAAGGTATTACATTGTTGTACATGTAACTAGAAAAATAATAAACAACTTTTGTATTGGTTGTCCATTATTTAGGAAAGATGGCCCTTAACTCAATATATTACATGTTTGTATCAATGAAAGAGATTTGTCAAGGGAAAATGTAATTTATTTGTATCAGGGGAAAAACCAAACAAACTAGATTTCCATCATATCGGATACTATCCTCCACTAGGATAGAACTGGAAGAATGAGGCAGAAATAAAGATTTTAAGAAACATGCTTCATGTTTGATACATAATGTTGATTCAATGTAAATTTAGTTGCAGCAAATGATCATACTTCATCTTAATCTCAAGTAGGTGAAAGTCACATGGAAACTTTGACAAGAGTAGATAAAACTTTCTCATTCACACTAATTAGATACAGCATATTCAGAACTGCAGCACGCAATGCTGATCTCAAACAAATTTTCAGTGAAGCCACATTTAATGGCTACTCAGGTATAATGGTATATATGCTTTTGGTCTAAAAGGACACATTTTCTATTTCCATGTTTTCCCACGTCTGCCAGGATCTGAGGGTCAAAAGTTGATGTGGTACATCATTATACTAGAGGAATAATTTAGGAACTTGATCAACACTGAAAAGCTTAAGCTTACAGAGAACTTCTGAATGCTAATTGTGCTTATTCAGATCAGCCTGATATATTTGATCATGTCCTCAAATGTTTTATGTTGGGATATGAAAGACACTGTCATGCATATATACTTCTGTAGATGCACATATAATCTCATTCCAATTCTAGGCTAAGGGAGGTCATAATAAACTAAAAAAGTGAGATCTTGTGAATTTGCAGACCCAATTCCTCATCTAAAATCATAGTTACACTTGCCTATCAGAAAACAAAGAAATAAAAAAAGGTCAGTCTAAATATCTAGCCCTTCCAGCAGACAGAGCAAGAATTTATGAGTTTGATTTTTGAGGCTACACCCAGTGTAGTCTTAAATGTAAGCAATGCAACCACTGCCTTGAGAGACTATTCTGTAGTCTAATGGATCTCATTGTCAGGAAATGGTTTTTGATATTCAGCCAATATCAAGGTTTCCAGAAACAAGTTTTATTTTCACATATCTCTCCTTTAATATTCATGACTAATGTAGACATTTCATTTATGCACTTATTTTATATTAAGCTTATGGAAAGAGGAGGAAGAGGAGCTTGACTCCATTTTAGAAAAATTATCATTTACATTAAAGTAGACATCAGAACCATTACTTTTGTCTTTTGAAATGGCTAAGTCTTTAAAAAGGAGAAATAAGCCAGATAGGTGGGAAGATCTGAATACTACATGATTGCTGCCTCTCAAAGTTCCCCAAACAAAATGGCAAGAAGAATGCTTCAACTTTAGCTGCTTTAAGATTCTTTGCATTGCCATCATTCATTGGTAACCCAGGAGTTTTTACAGCCTTTCAGATCCTAGAGTTCTTTCAATCACTAGATGCCTTAAAGGGACAGAAGGCCTTAAAATGTGCTCCCCATCTCCCTAGTTGAACAAGATACATAGACAGAGGGGGGAAAAGTCAAACAACAATACAAAACACATTAATGCAAAGAACAGTGGGGTCTCTCCCTAATTTGACTTTCTCTACAGGTGGTCTGCAGCTGCATCCAAACAGGTTACTCCATTGGCTTCCCATGAGCATGACAACAAAGTGCTATCTGTATTCACAAGAATACATTTAGTGGCATGAACTGATTCAGGTCTAAAAATAAGAAAAAAGCATTTTCCAGCATAGCCTGAGGTAACTCCCTGCGCCAGCAGAAGACAGTAGCGCTCTTGTCTCCCTGGCTGCGCGTGAAGATAAAGGCTATCAGAAACCTACTTCACATGACTCACTAAGGCCCAGTGCCAGCTAGGCGTTGATTCATTCTATTTGTAACAGCTTGCATCCCATTGACTATAGCAACAGAGCAGACAGAATCAATAAGCAATATTCTGTTTTCAATTGACTTCAAGGTAAATCACATTGATCTCCAAGATTGATGTACCTGTTCAAATAACTATTCTCTCCTGCTGGACAAAAGCATGGAGGTAACAGATTTATTTAGAGCTATGCTTGTTGAACTGCCCAAGCAGAATGGAAAGTGCAAGGACTGTGCACTCAGTTATATCAGAAAACCTGCTATGCCTCCTTGATCAAATTTGGTTAAAAGACGACATAGATAACCTATTTCTATAGAGACATATAGAGGTCACAATAGGGACAGTAAGAACAAGATGACAGCAAGATCAAAAAGTGTTTGTGGGAGAGAGACCCGCCTTGTACAGCATAGATGGCATTTATTAAATATTCACTGACAAAATGCTTTCTGAATAATATTCCTATTATATTTGAATGTTCAGAGTCAGGGCAACATTTCCATTCCCTTGCTTCATGCCATACCCTAACAGAATCGATTCAGTCATATTTCTACTATCCTTTCTTTCCCTTTCTATATGTCTATTGCACATTTTTTAATATTTCCTTTATGTGTGTGTGTGTGTTGGGTAACCTTTTCTTCTCTTCCCTTTCCCAGAAAGTGGGAGAATGTGAGGGGTAGTCTCTACCCATATCTGCCCCAATCTTTCCACAGGGATTTCCCCAGGGTGGCAGGTTGAGTGGGAGGATGGGATTGTATGTGGAACATAGCTATTATCCCCACTCTAGGACCGAGTGTGTCATTTCTGAACTATTCAGTCACTACTGACCCAAGGAGTATGACTCTGATTCTATTTTTAAATAAAGGGCTTCTGAATGGTTTTATTTGTTGCATTGCTCCATAACTGATCTGTCTTCTTTCTGAACTTTTAATAGCTATGACTTTTCATGTCCAGTTAGAAAGCCATACAAGATTATTTTTGTAATGTGTACATGACAACCATTAGTAAAACTTTTCTCTAGTTTTGACACACAGATGGTTCCAATTTCTTCCCTTATTTCACTTTAAACCTCCACCTATAGTGTTTTTATGAAGATACATTATTATAGAATGCCTCATAATAACATGCTTTCTGCTGATGCATGCCAAAAAAAAGACTGTTTGACTTGCAATTTGAATCTAATAAAGAGAAAAACAAGAATGGATCTAATAATGATTAGTGGAAGACTTAATGTCTTCTGGCATATGAAAAAAAATTCAGGCACTGTATCTTGTAAGGAGGTAAACTCAATGAATATTAGCCATTGTTCATCATTAAGAGAAGTTGCAGAAACAGAAAAGAAAAACAAGCAACATATAACTCAAAAGGTGAGCCACCAACCTTTCCTGAGAAAAGTCGCAAGCAATCAAATAACGATAAAGAGGAAATTGAGCAAAGTTAAGCTGTGTAATTAAGCTGTCTGATTTCAAATGGGACACATTTAATGGAATACAGGTTTAAGTGGAGTCTTAAAAGAAAAAGAACTGTATATTGTATACTCTAATTTTACAAACCTTTACCATAAGACAAAGTGGAAAAAGTAGGCAACATGTTGTAGATTGAAGGCCTGCCTCAGTCAGGGGAATATGGTTTCAATTTCTGTCTGACACATATTGCTTTTGTGACCATGGACAAGTCATTTAACTTCTTTGTGCCCAAGGCAACTGTCTAACTACAAGTTACTGCCCCATTTCTAATTGTCATTGGTGGACAAAATTCTCCTCACCAATGAAATTATAGATCCTTATGAAGAAAAAAAAGTGAGCATATTTGAATCTCTTGATGCTATTTTTGTGACATAGATAAATTTCCCATAGCCTTCTTTTCTTCTCTTGCTAATTCTCTCTCTTAGTGAGCTCTCAAGGTTTAAATCATCATCTCTATGCTGATGACTCACAGATATAGCCAGCTCCAGTCACGTCCTTTAAATTAGGTCTTGTACTACCCATGGCCTATTGGAAATTTCAAACTTAATATCTTAAAAGGAATTGTTAATTTTCCCATTCAAACTCTTCTGTTTCACAGATATCACTATTTCTGTGAAAGGCAGCACCATCTTTCCAGACTCCCAGGTTCATAACCGTAGCATTATATTTTACTTTTCTCTTTCCTTCACCCTAGTTTTCTAATTGGTTGCTGATTCTTGCCTTTTCTAGCCAGCATTATCACTTACATCTGAACCTTCACTCTCAAAGCCACCTTCCTTCCTTCCTTCCTTCCTTCCTTCCTTCCTTCCTTCCTTCCTTCCTTCCTTCCTTCCTTCCTTCCTTCCTTCCTTCCTTCCTTCCTTCCTTCCTTCCTTCCCTCCCTCCCTCCCTCCATCCCTCCCTCTCCCTTCTTCAAAATTCAATTTCTTTGAGTATGGGGAATGCATAATTTTTCTTGTACCTATGTCTCGGCACCATCAATCAACAAATGCTTGTTGATTATTTGGATAAATGAGATTATCTAATTCCTTTTAACAGGATATATTACAAATTGCTTGAGTTTAGCTCCTTTAAAAAATTGACAACTAAATCATAAATTCACTTGATTTATCATTGATTATTTTTTACAAAGGTGCAAAAAATGAACTCATGTCATCTTTGTTCATTAAGTATCAGGACATAGAAGAATAAATGAATGAAACATTTATTAAGCACTTACTAATTATAAAAAATTATTCAGTGTTGGGCAGAAAAGTACAAAATATGGTGATTTCTGCCTTCAAAGAATTCACATTCTAGTAGAGGGAAGCAATACAGATAGTAAATTTTGTTTATAAAAGAGAAAAGTCCAGTGATGTGATTGAGTATGGTGATCTAACAAATGCTAAAACATAGTCTTTAATGGCATTTCCATTGACAAAGGAATATTAGTTTTTGTTTTTGAACCATTTAACAGTATCAAGAATTTTGGTTGAAATATTCTTTTCCAAATCTTTAGTAGTTGTGGTTGGCGAACACTTTCTGAAGAAGTAGTTGCCAGGTCTCATTTCAACCAGGGTTGCCCCTGTATATGACAGATATCAGAGACTGACTAGAAGCAAAACTAGTGGTCTGAGGAGTGGGGGGAGCAGACTATTCTCCAGGTTCTTGTCTTTACCTACATGATGGTGATAGCTGGTTACCAAATGGTATGGTGAGGCCCTTCTCCACAAGAGTAGCTCCTATCTATGCTGAGTTAGAAGCTGATACTTCAAATATATATATATATATATATATATATATATATATATACACACACACACAAAATTATTAGGCTGACTCTATTGAGTGATAGAAATAATACCATAATACCTTTAGATAATAATCATTACATAGAAATTGCTTTAATAAAGTTTTGAAATCTTTTCAGTTCCCACTTGGATCATCCTCGGACCCTGCATACATTGAATTGTTGCTACCAAGTAATCTGATCAGTATTAGCAATAAGAGATTTTGGTGAAATGTCAGTAAGTGGTAGAAGGAATCTATTACAAATTTGCATTAGAAACAAAAGTAGTAATGTTTTCATATTTTAATAAAATTATAAAAATACTAATACTATTAAGAGAGATGACTGGAGGCTTTTTGTGGACCATTAGTGTATTGAGAATCATATTTTGAATAATGACAGCTATGCTATGTTATCCAAATTGGTTTCTATGGGTACTTTTAATTTTTTGTTATTCAAATTGAGGAAAAAATATATGTAGGGGGTCAACATTCAATTCTTCCTGTTGACACATGAGGAAAAAAGAATAACTTACTATGAATTTGCTATGAATATCCTACTGATATACTTAATTAAGTGGAATTAAACATCAAAATCAAAATTGAAATTACATTTAGAATGGCAACAGCATATAATCATTCATACATACCTTTTTTTGATTTTCAAATAACCTTTCAGAAGCAAAACAGTACTTTAGTTAGGCATCGCTTAAAAAAGAAAAAAGAACTTTGGACCTTTCTACAATATCAAAAAAGGTTCAAATATGTTTTGTTCCTGAAATTAAAGAATCACCACAACGAAACTGGATGAAAGTAAAACAGACAAAAATTCCTTGCCTCTTAAAATTAATGTAGATGAATCCTGTCCTATGATCCCTAGTATATTAGAAGCTTCCTCAGAGTATTTATCTTTCCTCTACATGCTTGCATTCCCCCATAGAATGTTAGTAATAGATTTAAATTTATTTTGAGGAAATGTTGCATAAAGAAAAGGTATATTACTAGTTGTAATCAAAACAACAGAAATAATCACAGTCATGAAAGTCTTTGTCTCACTCCTTATTATGGCATACTATGGAGCCTGAGTTTTCAAAGACTGTGCCAATGGATCACAGACTATTTTAGGAGATGGATATGAGTATCTGTGATCTGAAGACTAGCTTAGTTAAGTGTATAAAGGCCTATCACTATACAGTTGGCCAGTGGATGGTGATTTGGTAGGATGGGAGGCAGAAAAAATCATGCAGTCCATAATCTAAACCATGGAAGAGATGTGATCAGAATCTGGGGAAAGAGTAGACATAATGGATTCATAAAAGGAGGTAGTAATATTAGGCACTCAAAGTTTTTTGAATAAATGAAACAATTCCCCATCCCAAATGACATTTTTTAAAGGCTAAAATTGCTACAAAGGGGAAAAAAAACAATTCTCCAGATAAAATATTTGAGATTTGAATTTGAAGGCATCTCAGGTCTCTATTATATGCATCTTCCCATAATTGCACTATGCTTGGAATTCCAAATGTGGAAGAACTATACCATGAGGCCCTGTGACTGCAAGATAATGGAAACTCTATTGAAGAGGGAGATTTTTTTTCTACTTGGACCTGGGCACAGAGTCAAAAATCTAAGTTTAACTTGGTGATATTTAAAAATGCGTAACATGCAAAATTCTATAATCATTCTGTTTCTCAGCAAGTGAAAATAGAAGTCTACTGCATAGTATGTGTCAATTTGAAAATATAGCTAAATCAGGCCAAAAAGAAAGTTTTAAAGTAAGTAACCTAATAATAAAATCACAGAATCACAGATGCCACATATGCCTAACTGGACTCCCTTTTCCTTTTTCTAGAGAAGGGGGTAGGGAAGAGAAGATCTGCTGGGACAAATCAAATAGGGAGCTCAAAACTGCATCTGATCATAGCTCCTCAACTTCTGGTGCACAAGACTTTGAGGGTTCTGAGGTAGTCCTAGCCACAACAAAGGTGTGGTATAAAAAAATCAAGAAATGCCCTACTCAGCACAATGATAACACAAGGGAAGAAAGACCCAGAAACGAATGCTGCAACTATATCATTCTTCCACCCTCAATTTATCTCTCCCAGAATTTACTCTACTCATGCTTTCTCACGGTCATATTAGATTTATTTGAGTAAAAATCTACCAGCTACTTTCCCAATATTTAGATCCCTTATATACCTTGACACAAGAGCTGGTACAACAGGGACCATTTGCTACTGTACATCCTGGCCAATCTGTAAATAATAATCTTTGTACCTGGGGCAAGAATGACACACAATCCCTCTGAAGTGTGTCCACAGGGGAAGAAGACTGTCCTCAAGATACTGTCCCCATCAAAGTATTATTTTCTAAATAATTTTTGGGGACATTCAGGAAAGAGTTAAATTCTAACCCTGAGAAAAGCACTTCACTCTCCTACACAAGTAGACCCAGATTGTTTAGTCAGTGGCAGGGCTCTAAAATCACCTGGATATTTTTTTTGGGGGGGTATATATTGATATAGACAATACATAACATACCAAGATAGAAGATGTAGATAAAAGGAGGGAGGTCCCTACCCAAGCATTCTCTCTCCCCCATTACAATATAAACTCTTTTGACCAGGGGTTGTTCCTTTTTTGTCTTTGTATTTCCTGTCCTAGGCCATATAGTCTGTATATTGTTGAAGGACTATTTGTTGCTGACATTTGGGATTGGAGTGCTGCTGTCAGTGGATGAAGAGAATCTTGGAAAATAGGAGATAATTGGGTTTCTTGTAAATGTAACAAGTAAAATTTTCTAGAGACTGTATCTTAATTTTACAATTATTATTTATTAAATAGCAAAAGAGTACAGGGGAGAGACAGAGAGACAGAGAGACAGAGACAGAGAGAGAGGTATGAGCCATTTGGCTGATTAGTCAGACTATGTTCTCTGAGTATGTAGTTCTAGGAAAAAGGGGCCATTTCCTGTGTCCTCCATCAATTTATGCTCTTTGTGATGTCCTTTTACAGAGTCTCTCTGATTGGAAGACTCATGGCTAGAGAAGAGACAGGTCTTCTGGATACCAGGAGTAACCACGATAATATAATGATAATTAAAATTATTAATAGTCTAGTAATATCAAATAAGATAATAATTTTTAAAAATTTTAACATAAGGCCTGGCACATAGCAAATTGTTGTTTAATAAATATTTTTCTCTTCCTTTCCTATTAATTTTCTGTCATATTTCAAAGCCTGATGTCTTAGCTCTGTTCCTGAGCCTTTTTCTTTCTTTTTGACACCTGGTGGTAAATGGTACTGACTCTGGAAATTGAAGGGACCTTAGAGGTCATATGGTCCAAGCATCCAATGCTCTGTAATTTTCCCTTTTCAGAATATTCTTTCATATTATGAAATTGCCTTTAGCTTTTTACATCCTTTTGATATGCTGTTTTCTTTTTACTTATACCACAATAACAATTAAAAGAATTTTAGAGAATCCCCTGAACTTTCTGTATTTTCAGAAATACAAATAAAACTAAGAACTGTCTTTTGTATTCTTATTGATTTGAGGAACTTTTTGGGAGAAGACCTATCTGAATTAATAAAGACTATGAATTGCAAAAGATTTTGAAGAAATGTTAAAAGTACAGTTGAATAAAGCAGGTTTTTACCTACTAGAATTTCTTACATCAGTTTTTTAATAACTTAAGAATTGTTCATAATTAACATATTAATTATTTATATGAAAATAGGTGTTTTAAAAGTTTATTTTCTCAAGTGGTTGAAACATTTTCCTTGATTTTTTTTCTATTCTAAATTTGCTTAGTGAGTAAATTTTTCTTTGCAAAGGCTGATTCAGGCTAGCCTTTCTGAATGATCACAAATTACAAATTGACCAAGAAATCTTATCATGGTCCCAAACTGTCTGCTGCTGCTGCAAAAGCCCATCTCTTTAACATGAATGCTCCAAATGGTGGCTGAAAATTATATGACACCATTATCTTAGAAGAATTAAAATGACAAGCCATCTAAAAGAGCAATGGAAAGATAAGTAGCAGATATAAGCAAGCTTCATCATGGTACCAATAATTATTAAAGGACAGAATTGTAAAAATATAACATACATAATGGCATCAATAACTAAGAAAAGAAGATGCTTTAGTCACATGTTTAGAATGAAATGAGAGCTAGCAGATAGTTATGTTAGTCATACAAAGGTACCATTCAGATTTATTTAAAGTGTCTAGAACAAGAAAAAGGTATTCAGTGTGTTGGGTGGATCATCTCTTGAAGATTCATGGAAAACATGGTCAAGAATTTTCCAGGATATGAAAGTATGAAAGGGTTGTGATTTGCATTCTTGGAGGGACTATAAACACTGGTAAAATTATGGGTCCCACAAAGTTCAAATTGGCATAATCTGAATTAATGAATTTTTATTGTAACTCTATAAGCAGCCCACAGGCACTTCCTATCAATCTGCAATTGCAGTTGAATGTCTCAGAGAATGACTTTCTCATTTTCAAGGTAATTTGGGCATCTACCACTCCTAAAAATAGTTCATTGGCTTCCACTAATATATTTACCTCTACTAATTAGACAAAGACATAATTTGTTGAAAGCAGTCATTTAATGGAATAGGATAGTAAAAAAAAAAAGGAACATCTCTACCATAAACCAGGAAAACACTGACAAATATACCAAAAATCAACTAGTAGAATGAATGCATATAGAAATCACTAGTAAAAAAGTGCATTTTAAACCCTTACCTTCCATCTTAGAATCAATACTGGGTATTGGTTTTAAGGCAGAAGAGTGGTAAGGGCTAGGCAATGGGGGTTAAGTGACTTGCCCAGGGTCACACAGCTAGGAAGTGTCTGAGGTCACATTTGAACCCAGAACTTTCCATCTCTGGGCCTGACTCTCAATCCATTGGGCCACCCAGCTGCCTCCCAAAAGTGCATTTTTGAGGAACATGTGTGACTAGGTCAAATGTAGGGGGAGGGCAACACACATAGGTAATTCAGCATGGTCAAAATGGGAAACATAGCAACTGACACCTCTAATTTTACATGACTAAAATACTATGGATGTCTTGTATTGGTTCTTTCCTTGTGCTGTTCCTGGTAACCTTATGTTCAGAGTCTACTTCAAACTCTGCTCTACTGGTCAGTGCTGGTTGGATGTATATTCCACCATCCTTCAGCTTATGGTTTAGTTGAAATCCTCAATAATTTTGTGCTCTAAGTAGGATGATGTGCAATATTCATGTGAATTGTTTTCTCACTTGTCTAAAGTGTAGGACACATCAGAGAATCTCTCTAAATTAGATCTATTGCCAGCAATTTTTGAGTTGGGGGTACCCACTTGGTGATCCTCAAAGCTTGAAATTCCTCAAGAAATCTTTTTTTTCTCATCTAGAAGGGTAGAGATATATAATCTTGGGAATTAATAGAATCTTCACTTCTGTGTAAGAGTTTGGGGTTCAGGGAGCAATTTCTTTGAATTTCCTTCTCAGGCTTCAGGCAACATATCCTATAGCCAAGTGCTTCTGCTAGAAGATGTCACTGCTGACTGGAGGGAAGAGAAATTCTGCTCCAGTGTTTTCACATTCCAGCACAAGTACAAGTAATGAAGAACTGCCCGCTTCTTTAAGAGTTCATTCCAGGGATGATTCCTTAGCACTGACTCCTCAAGCTCACTGATTCAGAGTAGGGCCAGCTTGGGTTTAAAGCCCAGCAGGTACAACTGATTCTTAGCCAGCCAATAACTAGAAGCTCCCTGGGTTCTATCCTTTGCCTTTTCCCACTAGCCATAATTCATTTGCTCAGGAAAACTCCTAAATTTGATCAAGGATTGTTTTGGTCTATCTCCTTTATAACATAGGATATAACATATTGTTAGAGCAAATTTGACTTTTACAAAGTGTAAAGGCTGATGCAGAAAATGTTTGATGATGCTTTCTGCGATATTGTTCTTGAATTTTATATATTTATATACATGTATACACAAAATGTATATGACCATACATATACCCATAAACATGTTTATATGTTTATGTATACACATGCGTATGTTTGCATATTATATGATCCAATCCCCAAAGCCCATTGGAATGGGACTCTCCTTTTTGGTGGAGATCTGAGCCCTGGCCAGCATAAATAGTAGGGCAATGCTGGTGAGAGGAGAGAGGCCATCTTTGCATTCTCTTTGGTCTGTTGGGGCTAGAGTCTCCTTAGACTCCATTTGTTTTGGGCTCTTGTGGCCTTTAGCTATGATAAAGAAAATGGATGATGTCAACCTATTTTAGGTTTCTGAAGGGAGCAAAAGACTCCTGGAAGAAGTTGACATGAGGGAAGCTAGCATGAGAAAAGCTAGCAGTTTCAAGCATGTCCTTATTCCCATTTCGCAACATTGAGACTTCAGGGAATTTCCCTTATGGGTAAGATTTGAGGGTCTGTCTCTTACTTGGGCTGAGTTACCTCAATACCAGTAAGAGGATTCCTTCACTCTTCATTACCTAGTATGTATTCTATGTATACTGACTCTAATTTTTGTTTGGTTATAGACTTGGATAAATGTATTTTTTTGATATTTGATACATACATCATCCTTGTGGGATTGTTATTTGGTGGGAAGGTAGTCAAACCTTGGATATAGAGCTTGGATTTTTCCTTTCCTTGTTTAGAAATAGGTAGAATGGGGGCAGCTGGTGGCTTAGTAGATTGAGAGTCAGGCCCAGAGACAGGAAGTCTTGGGTTCAAATATGACTTCAAACACTTCCTAGCTGGGTGACCCTGGGCAAGTCACTTAACCCCCATTGTCTAGCCCTTACCACTCTACTGTCTTAGAACCAATACCCAGTATTGGTTCTAGGACAGAAGGCAAGGGTTTAAAAAAAAGAAAGAAATAGCTAGAGTATTAAAATAATAGCTGCAAGACTAATAATACTCAAAGGAACTGGTAAATACAGTTTTTGTCTGATATCTCTTTTTCTAAGGATACAGATTGGTGGTCTCTAGACCACCAAATTTTTGCTTCCCTTCCTGGGAGAAATGAAAATCTTCTTTGGAAAAGGGTGGAGAAAAGAGATGCTAGAGTTGTTTGGGTTTTTTTTTTCTGCCTCTCTTTAAGTCACACAGTAGCATTTCTTTGCCACACATGGAAGATAAACTAATCTGTCAAATACAATTTCTTGATTTGTTGTCACTTTCTTCCTTGTAAGAGGCATGGTGACCAAGTATGCAAGAGACATAAATAGGGTAAGAGAACATAGAATGTGGCCAGAGTTGGGCACCAGAAGAAGGAGAGGGGAGAGGCAGGGGAAAAAGTAAAGGGTTAGTGTTACTAGGCTAACTGTATTTCTTTTCCCAGAGCATTGACCTGTGGTGAGAAACCTGGGATGATCATGCCTCCTAGTATTGAATATTAATTTTTTTCTTAAGTGCTATGCTAGCCATTGGTGATACAAGTACAAAGAATAATATAATCCCTGTACCTAATGAGTTTACATTCTGTATATGGTGATAAATAACATAATAAAATTATCTAGCACAAATATATATATATATATATAGATATAGATAGATAGATAGATAGATATGACTATATATGAAGTTAGTTGGGGAAAGGAGGATCCTGAGATATTGGCATTAGGGAGTTTCAAGAAAGGCTCCATGCACAATATCATTCCTGAGTTGCTTCTAAAAGGAAGAGAGAGACTGAGGTAGAAGTGAGGATGATGTATATTACAGGTAGGGAGGAGAGTGAGTACCAAACAGTGTGGAAGACAATGTGTGAGAAACACAGAGAGGGCCATATTTATGGAATCACCGAGCATTGAAGGGAGAATAATGTCCAAAGTAACTAGAAATATAGTTTGGGGCCAGAGTAGGTAGGAATAGAAAAGTTAAGCAGAGGAATTTATATTTTATCCTTGAGACAATAGGAAGCCACTGAAGTAGTTGAATAAGAAATGACATAGTCATATCTGTGCTTAAGGAAAATTAGTTTAAAAAGAACATTTATGGAGTAGTTAGAAACTTAAGGCAGAAGAAAAATAAGTCCCTAGATGTCTAGATCAGTAGTTGAAGAGAAGATAGCAGTATTGGGGGATGGAGAAGACCTAGATCAGAGCATATAATAATGTTTCCTCTATGCCATAGTAGGAGTTGGAGGTTTGAAACTAACCACTCCAATTATCTTCTTTACAGTTCTGAGTTTTCTTTGGATTTGTCTCCAGAAATACTGGGAAAGTTTAATTTAAGCAATCTAACCATACTTCTGAACTCTTGGAATAACATGTTTATAACAACCAAACAGTGAATAGGTTACCAAGAAATGGGAGGAATCACAGGACATTTAATCTTAAAAGGTGACTATTTTAGAAAAGGTACTTATTATTCATTTCATTCATAGGGCTATAAATAAAGAAGTGTGTACAGTTAAGCCATGCTTTGAGGGTGTGATTAGGGTTCATTTAAGCTCAGTAGGAAGAGGAAGAGATTGGATTCTCTGTGAGTGTGTGGAGTCACAAACCTTAGCAGTCTAATGGGCTAAATGCAAATACTCTATCCTTTCAACTAATGAGACAAGCTTGCACTGTCACACACAAAGTGCTAGAAGATGATGCTATTCTTTCTTTGAGCACATAGAGAGCTTGGCATTTCCCTAGAGTGACCTCTACTATGGCAAGAGGTACCTCCTGGAAGATAATTTCCAGGATCCATGTGGGACTGCCATCTCTTATACTTTTTCATTGAAAAAGGTCAAATAACTATGCAGTCTCATCCTATGATGGTGAAAAAGATTTAAAATAGGTACAAGAAGGAAACAAACAAAATCTACAAGGTAATTTTTACAGAACATATATATATATATATATATACACACAAATACTCATATCACATACACAAATATGTATATGGAGTCTATGTCAGTTGCTTATTTCTCCCTATACTTAACTGATGCCCCCTTAAAACAACCCTCCGGGCTACTCCACCACTGGACATCAGTTTGTAGAGGTAAACCCTGGTCACATCTTTATCTTCTGAATGAGAAAATAAACAGATACTATACAGAGAATGTAATAGAATAAAGAATTTCTAAATACAGGGGAAAACTATAATTTATTCTATGGCACTAAAAATGCAATAAAATGGAACTATCAAGAACCTCTAGAATAGTTCATAATCATAATGAAAGAACTTAGGAAATACAGAATATGTAAGGCAGGGTTAAAGGGTTTCAAGGAAGAAATCAATAAGTCTGAAAAGAGAATAGTGACTTTAAACTAAACTGTATAATCATTCTTCAAAGAATTAAGTAGGTTGAAAAAATGCCAGATTTGGAACTAAAAAATACAGAGAAAGAGGGAAATAAATTAAACAAGGATAATGACAACAGGTTTGGAGGAATAAATTAGAGATTTATAAAACAAAAATAGCTGAAAATAGAATATGAAGAGACTCTAAAAAGCATCAGTTTTCCATTTTGAAAAATTGGAAAAAAAATCTGAGTACCACAACTCAGGTGGTACATTCAATCAAATTGCCCAGTGATATTGGAGGAAGACAGCAAAATGTAGATTGCAACGAACCCAACAATTGCCAATAAAAAGTAATTCAAAATTTGGATTTCCCAGAAACAATGATCAAATTTCAGAACTACAACATCAAAGAACAAATGTTGCAGGCAGTCAAGAAAAAAACAAACAACTTTTCCTATTATTTCAAAGGAAAGAGATACAGAAATGCAATATGTTATTCTGAAAAACAAAGATTGGTTTGAATAACATATTGTAAAGCTGATCCTAATAATTAATGAAATTTGGACTTTGAAGGGGAAGCAATTGTGTTGTTACTTCAAAAGGAGAGGTGAATGGTATATAGAATAGGAAAACATAAAGCAAAATAAAAATTCATAGAGTCAGATAAGATTGAAAGACTAAGAAATAAAAAAAGGTCTTCATATATCCTAAGGCTTTGAATTTGTGAATCTTAGTTTTTTATTTTCTCTTTCAAATGCCTTTTTGCATTGTGTGATATTGAAATAAGAGAGATTTTTGGGCAAAATTATTTAAGGATCAAAAGATACAAGAGAATAAAATATTAAAAAGAAATAGGAAATGTGTAGAAGAATATAAATTAGTGTTTCTGAGAAAAATCCTTATATTCTCAATAATAAATAAATATTATTGGTGGTGAAAATACAGAGAAATTCCTTCTGGTCTGAAAGAAAGGGGAAATGGTGTAGGGGAATATGGCATTTTGAAATTACTTTCTGAATGACTCTGACAAGAAACAAAAAATAGAAATAATTTATTAAAGATAAAGATAATAATAACAATGAAAGAATGTATCAAAATTGATAAGATGTACCTAAAATAGTCTTCAGAAAAGCTTATATTTCTGAAATTTTATATTAATAAATAAATAAGAATTAATCAATGAATATCAATGCAAACAAGAATAAAAGTAACAATTTAAATGCCCAGTTGCAAAATAAAGAATACTGAAAATGAGAGAAATAGAGAAACTTGAAAATAATGTAGAATTAATACAATAATTTTTAAGAATAACAAAGTCAAAAGCCATTAAAAATCTGATCAAAACAAAAGGCAAGCATTCAAATTAATAAAATAAAACACGAATAGCACAAATTCACAATAAATAGGAAATAAAATATTATTATTATTACATGCAATTGCATGTTAGTAAAATTTTTAAAAAAGTAGATATTGTCTATGAAAACTTAAATCAAATGGTTGAAATAAGTAAGGAGAGTTTAAAGAATCAATATTAGAAAATTAATCAAGTAAAAAAAGGAACTATGAAAGAAAAAACTTTAGTTCAGATAGATTTATAAGTATCAAAAATCGTATATCCAATTAAAGTCTGTGCTATAAAAGATCCTCAAAAATAACCCATAGGGCAATTTACTTTACCAGACTCACCTTGTGAAACTTTTGGTTCTAAACCAGGAAGAGACAATGCAGAAATTCATTTGTCCATACATGGTGAGCCTCCAAGAGTGGAGGGCCACCTATGAGAGAGTAAAGCAATTCAGTTCAGAAACAAAGCAAGTCAAAGCTCCAATGCTGATGTCCAGTGGGAGAAGGGTCACCAGTAACCTCTGCACTTTCAGCTTGGGTAAGATAGGGCAAGCCAGTCTTAGAAAAGTATTTATAACAATTAATAATAAATATGATTAAATATGGGGAGAGGAAGGGAATAAGCATCAATATAGCATCTGATATGTACCAAGTGTTTTACAAATATTTTCCCATATTATCCTCACAACAACCTTAAGAAATAGTTATAGTTCTCATTTTACATTTGAGGAAATGGAAGCAAACAAGTTAAGTGACTTGCCCAGGATCATACAGCTGGAAGTGTCTGAGGATGGATTTGATCAGGTTTTCTAACTCCAGTTCTAGTACTCTTATGCACTGTACCACTTAGCTACCTAATGATAATTGTCCTCCTTTTTCTCCTCTTTCTCCTTCCCATTGCTGATTGGAACAGGATCTTTCACTTGATAGCATCATGAAAACATTCTCAACATCAGCAGTAATAAAAGTGATGAAAATAACTATCAGGCTTCTCATCAAACCCATGATATTGTCAAAGATGACAAAAATGGAAACACTAAATGTTGTGTAGAATAGGGGAAAGGCAGGACTACTAAAATACTATTGGTGGATATGGGAATTCATCTGAATATTCTAGAAAGCAATTTTCAATTATAAGTGAAAGTCACTAAACTCTGAATAAGCCCAAACTTTGGGATCCCACTTTTGGACCTTTATTAAAAGATGCCAAAAAGAAAAACAAAGGTCTAATATGTGCCAAAATTTTTACAACAAAGATTTGCAAATAAAGGGTATGCCAAACAAAGTGAATGGCTGAACAAACTATGGAATATAAGCATAGCAGATAATAATTTGCATTAAGAAAAAATGAATATGAAGAATTGAGAATTATGGTTTTTTTGTATATGCTTAAGATGAACCAAATATTCAAATCATTCATAATGACCAAAATAATGCAACTTAAAAGAACAATAAAAAGGAAATCAGATTCTGTACACTTATAATAATCTATGTTGGTTCCAGATAATAGAAACTAAAACATTATTTCCTTCTTCTAGGTAGAGTCAGGGTATTGTGGGAGGAGAATGCTATCAGATCAGACATGCCTCAGTTTCTTTTGTTCTTGTAACCATTTTTCTTTGATACAATAAAGCACATAATTCTAAAGGTCAGATGGGAGCAGAATAGTCACTGGGTGAATCCTATATCCAAGAATGACTATGTTGGAGGAACCCAAAAATGCTTCAATAAAACAACTCAAAATGCAGATGTATGTATTTTTAAATAAATGCCCCCAGGAGATATAGAGAAATATGGATAGCAGATGTCAGATAGGGATTGACAACAAAGAAGACAGAGTGATCACCCTATCAAACTAAGTATATGGGTGGATTGGAGAAAACAACTCATGGGAATTGAATTTTGGGGTTCAATGAATGCTATTTGCCTTTCCTTTTTTTTAGGGATTTCACAGAAATCTCTGCTTACATATTTCTGATTTGGAGAGCTGCAATAAAGGCACAAGAATCTCTTAAAATATGTCAATTTCTGGTCAAATCAAACTGCTTTGACAGGTATTGGTTTAGTGAAAGTCTAGCGTATCCACTCTAGGATTTTGATAAAATTTGGGCAAACTTCAAGACAAGCTGATTAGATATTTATCTGATAAGGTTCTTTACATGTTGATAGTTTAGAAGATAAATGGAGGAACTGACATCCTTTATAGAAAGGCAGGGATAGTCTTCATTTCACTCTTTGATAATAATACAGCCTGACACACAAAAAAAGAAATTTTAAGGTAAAGTTGACACACCATCATTTGCTGGCACGATTGTATCCTTTCTTCAAAATGAACAACTTAAGCAGGAAGAACTATTATCGAGGTTAAATTTGACATTGTTGACATTTGTCACTTCATGTCATAACCTTAACAATATTTAGGCATATTCATGGATGGGGGTTTATTGATTGTTCAAAACACAGCTAGGAATTCTGAAACCTACAACCACTTGAAACATTTGCTCCATTAGCAATCAACACATCAGATTTTCTTTGAGAGGTAAGTATTATGTCTTCTTTGGGGGGGGGGGATGGATTATGACAGTTTTTCTAAGGTCTTTGAGTTTCTTTTTTCAGTAATATTCCTTTGTTTTCAGAGGTTACATCAGTAACTAAATATGCTGGGAATTTTTCTTTGCCCTTCATCAATCAAAGCAGATCAATTATAAGACCAGTGAAACTGGATCACAACTCCTAGCTACATGGTCCTATTACCACTCATATTATTACTAAAAGCCACATCTATATTCCAAACTGAGATACTATAACCCCTTTGTCATTTTCCAATAAAAAAGACCATACCAAATAGGCAGAGCACACCGTAATTAGCAGCTGGCAGAGAAAGCTGTAAATCTGTATGAGTTCTGAACGATTTGCTTACATTGTTGCTTTGTTGACAAATGACGCTGTACATGTTAATGTTCCTGAAATGTCCCCATTGCACCTGACGTGCCAATAAATGCCAGCCAGCTGTATGAATTATGGAAATAAGATTTTTGTTTATGAAGGTATCCCAGACATTTATTTTACAGCATTCCTCTCGACAGATTTAATGTCTGGAGTTACATTGAGAAGATATTTGCTACCTGACATAATGGATAATGGATAATGGAAACCTTAAAGGCTCTGTTATTTTTTTCTTTTAATGATGAGACTAATATATACATGTACACACACTATTATATGTACATGTATGTATGCTATACATGTATGTATATTTTTAATTTGCCTTAAAGTGACTCCACTTTTTGCTCCCAATTTAAAACATAATATTTAAAATGAAATATCAGATTTCTTCTAAAGATTTGATAGCACAGACATGCATCTTTTATATAATGACAAGGAATATGTCCAGCAGCATTTAAATAAGACTATTCGATGGAGAGACATCCATTTGCCTCCTAAAGGTTTCCATTTTACCAGGTGGCCACCAATTTTGTTACTTTTGTACAATCAAAGATGATAGAATTCCAGATTTTTGAACAAGGCATAGTCTTGCACTAGATTTAAACATGCCTATAAAACTCTAATTTTTTGATCCTATAATTATCATTTACCCATACAGCACATATATTTTATCTGAATAGCATTCTTTTTTGTATATATTGAGATATTGTATCAGAAGTCATAGGTAGAAAGGACCATAGCAATCACTTAGCCTATCCTCTTGCAGGTGAAGAAACCTAGGCTCACAGAGGTGATACAATTTGTCCAGGGTCACATAGCCAGTCAGTATTAATGTTAGGACTCAGAATATAGAGTCAGTATTCTTTCCATCAAACCACCCTAACTCTTAATTTTACTACTACAATCATATTTTTTAATATAATATGTTCATTTTCCCAACTGACTTTAAATTTTTTGAGGGCATTTCTGTCTTCCTTTTTAGTATAGTGGAAACTCTAAATATATTATATGCTGACTTAATACTTGTTGATTAATTAGGTCAAGTCAAAGCCCGGATTATCTCCCTCCCTCCCCCCAAAATTCAATAGAATGTTCATAAAGGCTAATGAACAACTAGGGTCATTGCACTGAAACTCTTCTCTCTCATTGTTCAATGAGCCAGTTGAGTACTTCACATGACAAGGCCCCTAACTGCGAATCCCATTCTGATGTTCTATTCTGGTGTGAAATTTACCTCTTGATAGTCTACAACAATGGGTTATGAGCTTTGCAAGGTCCTACCATGCTGAAATGGTTTAGAGTAGGGAGCAGTCAATCAATCAATCAACATTTACTTAGCACCAACTGTGTGTCAGGCACTGTGCCAAGAAGTAGGGATACAGTAAGATAAAAAAGACTAGGTTTTTTACTTTATTTTTCATTTTTATGGACTCCTTGGGCTGTTTGGTAAAACTTATGGATCCTTCTCTGAATAATATTTTTGAATGCATAAAATGTACATAAAATAAAAAGGAGTCCAATTTTATTGAAATGTAATTTTAAGAAATTGTTTCTTGGGTTGAGAATCCCTACTTTAGCCATTCACAAATTGAAGGACATCTCTTCAATTTCCAGTGCTTAGCCATCATAAAGAGAGCTTCTGTAAATATCTTAGAACATATAGGTTCTTCACCTTTTCCCTTGATTGTCTTAGGAAATGAACTAATAGTGGTACTGCTATGTCGAAAGGTTTATATAATTTTAAAACTCTTTGAGCATAATTCTAGAGGGTTCTCCAAAATGGTTGGATCAATTCATAGTTCCATCACCACATCACTTCTAAAATGTGTTATTTTGCCCTTTTATGATGTTAGTCAGTCTGTTAGGGGTGAGATGATATCTCAGAGATGTTTTGATTTGCATTTTTCTAAGCAATCATGATTTAGAACATTTTTTTCATATAATTATATATAGCTTTGATTCTTCATCCAAAAAAAGTCTGTTCACATCTTTTGACCATTGATAAATTGGGAAATGGCTCAAGGTTATTAACAAGTTGTGGTGTATGATTGTAATGGAACAAAACTGTGTCTGTCATTGAGGAGGCTACTTTCAGAAAAAAATGGAAAGACCTATAGGAAATTGTAAAAAGTGAAACAAGCAAACCAAGAGAACATTATATTCAACAGCAGAAATATTGTTTGAATAATGACTTGTGTATGCCTGGCTTCAAAGAAAGAACTGATAGGGAGAAATAAGTAAGACATAGTTTTATACATACATATATCTTCTTGTCAGATGATTCCTTCTCTAATGGAGGAAAGAAAGGAAATGAGGGAGGGAGTTTTTTTAATGTAAAGAGTACAAAAGGGTATTTTAAGGTAGCAAATAAATAAATTTAAATTAAAAAGTGCTCCCAGTTTAGAATATTGGCTCAATGAATGGTTATAATCTTAGACGCAATCTTGCTCATTTTGAAGGGACATCCCCAGAAAGTTGATTATCAGTCAATGCTTTACCATCACCTCTACCCTGTTCCCCCAGATACTTACTAAGTTCATCTAAGAGCTAGAGGATTTGAGATCTGTTTGAATAGAGGAAGTATCCACATACATGAAATCATGAAAGTAAGTTCAGCATGACTCAGTCAGCTCTGAAACCTAATTAACGGGGAATTATGGAAGGACTAGCACATGTGGTGAAAATTAGCTGACCTTCTGATCATGAAATAATCACTGGTACTGAATTATGCAAACATAACAATAAAGTAAATTAAATAATAATAATTTTAAAATCTTTTGTTTTAACATCAAATAGAGAGAAGTTTACATTCTTGCCCATGAATATAAATCTACTCCAAGTGTATTCTTTGAAAAATATACTTGCTGCTTCCTTTGTCATGAAACATAACACAGACCTGCTGCTTCTTCTGAAGTATGTTACTTTGTAGAAATTGTGTTTCTTTTCTCAGCCACATGCAAAAGGAACTTAAAATATCCAATTCTATGCTGTGTCTATATGATCAGTTTGATTGATTGTGTATTTGTTAATGATCAAGTGACTCTGAATAATTAATTCCTGGCTCAAAAAAATATTCAATGGCTCCCTATTTCTTTTAGGTAAATACTTCCCTACATGATAGCAAATGCTCTCCCAAATCTCTATCTTCTGGCTTCCTTGAAGTATCAGCTAAATTCTTACCTTTTCCAGGAAGTCTTTCCAGACCATGATTAATACTACTGACTTTTCTATGTTGGGTGTCTTTAATTTATCCTTTATTTTCTTTGTACATGGTTCTTTGCAAGCTGTCTCTCCTCCATTAGAGTTTTAGCTCTATGAGTTTAGGGGCTTCCTTTTGTCTTTCTTTCAATCCCCCAAACACACAAAAATCTTACTCTTTTTAAAAGACACTCCTCTAAAGCCTAAAGATAAAGCAACCACATTAGTTCTTCGTCTGGTACATAGTAATCACTTAATGAAATTTTTATTGATTTACTGGCATTTAATGTTCTTCAAAATCTGGCTCTAGCTACCCTCTCCCTCTTATTTTATATTAGTACCCTTCCTATACTTGTTATCCTAGTCCAAATGGCTTGCTATTTATTTGCCATATTTAACATTCCATTTCCCACATCTATAACTTTGCATCTATGGGTCTTCTTTGCCTGGATACTTCCTCAATTCTTTTTCATAGACTCTCCAGCTTCCTTTAAAATAAAGTTCAGTGCTTTCCAGATTAATTCCTTCTTAACATCACTTTGCATTACTTTGCATTTACTTACTGGCACACATCTCCCTAAACATCCCCTAAACAACTATAAGATCTTTGAGGTCAAGGACTCTTGATTGCTTTTCTTTTAAAAAAA
This sequence comes from Monodelphis domestica, assembly GCF_027887165.1. NCBI lineage: Eukaryota > Metazoa > Chordata > Mammalia > Didelphimorphia > Didelphidae > Monodelphis > Monodelphis domestica. Next base: position 144,037,949 of record NC_077230.1, on the reverse strand, counting down.
ATCTCAAGTGCATACTACAATGTTTGTCACATAGTAGGTAATTTAAAAAATGTGAAATAGTTATTGATGGGACTTGATCTAACTCTGTAACCACTGACATAGCCAATTTACAAAAGATAAGAACATACAGAATTTTTGCTCTCTATTCCACTGATCAGTAAGTAGTCAAAGGCTCCAAACCTCTGCATTAGTCAACAATACAGGAAGTCATATACATATAGATTTTAGCTCTTCCTGAGAGCAGTCATCAGATAAAAATATCCTGGAAAATTTCCTACTGAAAACTGTATCTTCAGCCTCATTAAATTTATTTAATAAGTATTTATTAAACACCTACTGTGTTTGAGATGTGCTACACACTAGGGATACAAAGAAAAAATACAACCTCTGCCCTCTAGAAACCTACTTAGAAAAACATCTTTACCTTCTATCTCAGAATCAGTACGATGTATTGGTCCAAGGCAGATGAGTGGTAAGGGCTAGGCAATGGGGGTTAAGTGACTTGTCCAGGGTCACACAGCTAGGCAGATCTAAGGCCAGTTGAACCCAGGACATTCCATCTCTAGGCCTAGCTCTCCAAATAAGTGAATATTATATTTATTTAACATAATACAGAATAGTTATGAGAGGAGAGAGCTAATAGCTGGATCAGGAAAGGGCATGATGTAAAAAATAGTATATATAGGCTGTGCATTAAAAGGAGCTGGAAGTTCTATGTGGTATCACCCTGGTGTAACTCAATGCCATGTCACTCACTAAGACAAACCCTTGGAAATCTCACCGTGAACTTTGTTTCATACAAAAATCTTATTCTTTTTAAAGAGCACACTACTCTCTGAGTCCTAAAGATAAAGCAAACACATTTGCACACAATCGACCATTTTCTGAAACTGTGAACAATGGAGTCGAGGTATAATTGAAATATAAATAGGAAGGGAAACTAAAATCACCTTTGTGACCCAAATGCAGTCCCCACTGAAATGGTTCCTAGTCCAAAAGACTCCAGATGGTTAAAATGATGCTTAAATATATGCTGGCTATAGCTCAATTCTTCTAGTCTACTTTGGCCATTATCGAAGTGACATTTATATAATACATACATCCTCACATTAACCATTTCACAAATTTGTGCTTGTATGTAAGTATGAAATGAAAAGTTCAGAGTCAGAGGTAAATTTTACCTAAAGGGTTAAGTCTCTAATTTTTGGCATAGTTGTCCTTGCCTGTATTTGCTCAAAGGAGGATTAAGGGTAATGTGCAGCAGAGGAGTAATGTAATGAAACCTGGACTATATCTGCTGCTCAATATACCTGCACAATGGAAAACATAGGAACTCAGCCTCTACTCCCCATTTTCCCTTTCTTGTGCATGGAATTCATTGAAACTAATGGGAAGGAAATTATAGTAGTCTCACAGGTCTCTAACAACAGGTCTCTGTGTGGATAAATTTAACTTGTCAAGATTCCTTACAGAATGACACAACTAAAGCCAAATAGTCAACTAAGAATAGCTAAGTCCTAAAAAAGTATTCTATTCCCTTTCTCCAGTTAAATAAAACCAGATACGGTATGGGGGAAAGGCACAATTTGACTAGAGATGCACCCAAGTGATAATGTTACCACTTTGAAGTTAAGCAAGGCTAAATAATTACTTCTAGGAACTCTTATTTTGCTGAAGTTTTGAATTTTCTTTGTTTCTTATCTTTTTTCAGGGTCTAGTTTATAAGAAAGTGATCCTTAATCAGTAGTTTTTTGATAGCCTGTTATAGTACTGTACAAAATCCAAAAGTCTAGTTGCCTAAATTTAAAGACCATCACAATTAAATTTGTACATTAGAGAAAATGAGTCAATATCTATACAGATGTATATATATATACATACATATATATATACACATATATATGAGTAGAATTTCAGAAACAAATGGACAGAGCCACACCCATTGCAATATAGTTAAGTGAACTGACACATTTTAAGTGGAAGAATTGGTGCTTTTAATCTGAGCAAATAGAACTGGGGGCAAAAATTCCTCAGGCACTAATCTTTGTGAAATTTCTATTTTCAGGCATATGATCATGGTACCACAAGCTGTATAATGCATTTCTTTGTTCCTAAAAGTGACTTATGTTGATGACCATGACTGAGAGATGGGCATGAAATGGTATGAGTTTATGGGATGTCACTATGAGGTGGGAGGTCAAAGAGACTGGAAAAATGCCTCCTACAGAGAGATAAGGATGTAAGAAGTAAAGGATTATTAGCATGAGGAATTTTAAAAGTAGATGTAAATGTCTTTGAGGGGACAACTTGGTGACATTGGATGGAGAGCAAGACCTAGGGAGGCAGGAAGTCCTGGGTTCAAATATGGCTTTAGCACATGACAAATATGAAAATACCTATATAATGTGTATAACTTATATCATATTATCTGTCTTCTTATGGAGGAGAAATGCAAGGGTGAGAGAGAACATGGATTACAAAATTATGGAAAATGAATATTGAAAAATGTATTGACATTTAATCTGGAAAAAAAATTTATAAAAGGAAAAAAAATCTGGCCTCACTTTCTAACTGTGTAACCCTGGGCAAGTTGCTTAACCTTAATTATCTGGCCCTTATCATCCTTCTGTCTCAGATCTGATAGTTAATATTTATTCTAAGACAGAAGGTAAGGATTTTTTTTAAGTCCATAAGCAAGATGTGTAGTGCCAAATGTATAGTGGGGGCAAATAACAGATTCATTTGAAGTACATTCAGGCTCTATCCAGCATACAATGTCCTCAGACATTTGTCCTGGACTGGATTCTTCATTTATATGAACCAATGCCTGAGTAGAGGACAAATAAAAACATGATCTACTCCCTTTACTAGGTTAGACAAGACATGAGAAAGTCAGTATTTCTAAAAAATTGTTTAAAGTCAATGACATTAACATAAAAACATTACAAACTTGTAAGGAAGCATATGTACACATAAGTGGAGATACGTGAAAGAGTCAGTAAGGTAAATCTTTGCTAATGTGTCTAGATCTAGAGCTGGGAAGGGGGCTCAAAGATTATTTAGACCAACCACCTCAATTTAAAGATGAAGAGATTGAGGGTCAGATAAGATAAGGCACCTAGTAAGCATCAGAGTTGGGATTGGCTCTACAACCAGTGCTTCTTTCCCCATACAATTCTGCCCCAGGAGGTAATATAATAAAAGGGAAGGACACTGGGCTCCTAATCAGAAGATCTAAGTTCAAGTTTAACTTTGACTCTTGTTAACTAGGAAGCCTCAGGCAAGTGCCTTTACCTTTCTTGGTCTCCATGATCTCATCTAAAGAATGGGGATAATCAAGTACTATTGACCTCATAGAGTTGTTGTGAGGCTCATAAAATTATAATGTATGCAAAAGCCTTTTTTTTTCCTTCTGCAATGAAGCCCTTTAAGTATAATCTGATTCTATGCTGTCATTATCATGAGACATCTATTTTAGACAAGGTATTAGACTACGTGCTTCAGGGAATTCTACAAAAAGTTTACAAGTGGAAACCCTTACCTTTGAGAAGTTTGCAGAAAAAGAAAATTTATTAAATGCCCAGTATATGAATATATATGTATCAAAAGTTATGCAAAATAGTATAAGGATGAGAGATATGCCTATAAAACAATGAGGCCTTTTTTAAAGCAAACTAATAAGAATTTATAAATCCATATTGTTACTGTTCTTCCAAGTAGAGATATATAATTATTACGGTAATATCAATTACTCAAACCCTTTGTGAAATTCCTTTTTGGGACCATTATTGAGGAGACCCTAAATAAAAACTGGACTTACTTTATTATAGTAAAATTTCATTTTTGGGAGAAGGTAGAAAAACATAATCACACACCTCATTGACATGACTATAGGTTGAACTATTTCTAAAAATGAAATTTGCCCATAAGTACTGAAAAATGGTAATGATGAGAAGCTCCAAAAATATTTGGAGTAGTAGTGTCAAACTAATATAAAAGTGAATCCTTGTGGGTTACATAATGACTTAGAAAAACACAAATTAACTGTGTTGTATTATATTTTTACTTATGTTGTTAAACATCTCTCAATTCCTTTTTAGTTTAGTTCAGGTTTGTACTCTGGAGTTTTCATTCCACTATCTATCTATGAGTTTGACTCCTCTTAGAGCAATGGAATCACTGGGATAGGGATTTGTAATTGTAACAGTGGTTATATCTACTTGATGAGTTTGATGAGACTTCCCCATTAAAATGATGAGGTGAAAAGGCTGAAAATGGCTGAGGCAGAAATGAAGGAGCTCTGATTCAGTGCTAGACTTTTAGAGAGGAAAAAAACAAGAGAGTTTAAGGTCATGAAGAGCAACTAGAGAAATCTCACCCCACATCTTTCCTATCTATGATTATATCTGTTTACTCCATTATTAATAAATAAGTGAGGAAAAACTTCAGCAATCCTACAAAACCCAGCTGATAAAAAAGTATGCTAAGAAGTAATTGGTCTGAGAATTAGAAGTTTCTCCCTGTGATAGAATTGAATAAAAAAGTTATACAGCAAAAGATGCCAACATTCCTTTCCCTCTCTTTCCACCTGTTCTCTGTTAATCACAACCTTCCTGTTGGCCAGAGATGAATTAATTTTTGTTGACATTTTAAGAAATTGAATGCACTCACATGTTTGCTTCTAAAGAATGGAAATTGGCCTGTGGAGACTAGACATTTTGAACAATGTCCTAAAACTTCTATGTTGGGATCTGGGTAGGTAGCCTAGGTCTAAAAGAAGCCATATAGCCATCTACAAGTTAAGTGTCTTTCCAGTTGTATTCTGTAATATTTAATGGGAAAAGAAATAGGGATTGGGAAAAATGGGGATAAATGGGAGGTTTCTATGGGGTAAGGAGGAGTTAAAGGGAGAGACAAAGTCACAAGACCCAACTGCCACTCCCAGTTGGCCCCTTCCCCCACAAACTGTCAGTCTTGTTTCCTTTCCACAATTCCCTTTTAATTACTCTGCCCATCAACAAAATTATATTTGATTTTCAGCTGACTTTATTATGCTAGTTACATGTCTGTGTTTGGGTGTGATATAGTAGATACAGTAGAGGTAATTTCCAAAGGTAGGGAAATCAGAGCAGTTATAATTGGATTTATCCACAATGACCACTCTTCTTAGAGTAATGGAACATTTTTGGCTATCCAGAGATAAGCATAACTGGAAGATAGAGACCTCCCCTCATTAGAGAATTGTGTTGAATGGAACACATCTTCTCTAGAGTGATTGTGGAAATCCCAAGTGGCCAGATCTTTTGGTGAACAGAACAAGTTAGTAGCTAAGAATATCATTGGTTATTGATTAACAATAGTCCATATTTGTATAATTATTTGTGATTTACAAGCTTAATGAGTTTCTTATGAATATTTCAAAAATTAAAGTTTTAAATGTATATCACACACACACACACACACACACACACACACACATATATATATATATATATATGATCCACTAGTATCATTACTATTTCTTTACATTAATAACTTTAATGGGTAAGTACTTTTGGAAATTTAGAAGAGACAGTGATAACTATGGATTGGGTTATTTGGTTGGCTTAATGGAAGATGCTTCCATTCTATCTTTTTTTTTAAACCCTTACCTTCTGCCTTAGAATCAAAACTATGTATTGGTTTCAAGGCAGAAGAGTGGTAAGGGCTAGGCAATGAGGGTCAAGAGACTTGCCCAGGGTCACACAGCTGGGAAGTGTCTGAGGTCACATTTGAACCCAAGACCTCCCATCTCTAGGCCTAACTCTGAATCTACTGAACTACCCCACTGTGCCCCTCCATTCTATCTTGCATTCCAGCAAGATGCCAGGGTCCACTGGACATTTTACCAATTGCTCAATTGCTACCTCCCTTCTGTCCGCTAGGAATGGCAATGTGTGCTAAAAAACTTAACTCTTTAAGAGTACATTCTTCTTGCCTAAAGGAATGAACTCCCTTGGCTTTTAGTTTTTTCCCTAGGACCTGAACTATTCTGATAGATGGATGAGTTTTTAAAAAATCACCATATCCTATTACATTTAGTCCTATACCATGCTTCATCGACCCATTCAGCTATACACTAGGATAATAGGGGCTACCCAGGATAGACATCTTACTATCTGTACTATTGCTGGCCGTACTCCTTCCAGCTTTTTTACTTCTTGCTCTGGAAACACTAATCAAATCAATGCAAGCATTGCTACTGGAAAGGGAATGAATGTCTACTGCCTTATGGTTCTACTTATAATCTTCATGACTACTTAAAGCAAAACTCCCTTGCCTAACCTCTACTCACTTTTATTTATTGTATCATCTTTTAGGTAAACACATCTAAGGCAGAGATTGTCTCTCATATCTGTATCTCCAACATTTAATATAGTGCCTGGCACAGTCAGTGCTTAAAAGATGCTTTTTTGATAATTAATTGCTTAAGGAAATAGGACATGATATTAGCCTTGGATGGATAGATATGATCCACATTGGAACAAAGCATCCTTACTTAGAATTTCAGTGAAGACAAAAGTTTAGAGAGGAGACTATTATTGGACAAGGACTATTATCCTTGTCCAAGAGAAATTTTAATTAGAATGAAGATACAGGAAAACTATGGATAAGGAATGAAAGAGCAGTGCCTTTAGGCCTCAAGTCTTCCTTGGTTTAGGGCATGAAAAGGAATCCTATTCCATAGCTTTGAAAGTCTTATAGATTAATTCCTTAAGAATCAGAGCTCTGTCTAGATAATCTAATAACCAAAGGATGACAAATATGGTAGGGTAAATAGATACAAGTCTTTAGATAGGTGAAGTGAAAGAAAGGCAAATTTAATCATTATGAAAGTGGATAATTCATACTGCCATGCCACACCCCCGCCCCTGGAAAAAAGTTTTTTTTGACTGAATAAAATGAACAAAGAAGATAATTAAAAATTTCCATTTAGTTTCACAAGGATCTCAAAGTCAAGATGGACAGTTGATGGGTAACTAATATATTCCTCTATCTTACAGAGAAGTCTTCTTTATACTATCCCAGAAAAATGTCTATCATTTGAATATTTACAGTGACTGGGAGCTCACTACCTTATAAAGCAGCTTTTTTCCCTTTTTCTCTTTATAAGAGTTAGAGATGGGAAAGTTTGGAAGTTAAATATAGTCTATGATAATGGAGAGACACAATGGTATGGGTTACACCAAACTTGATGATCCCTAATTATTTAAATATTATTATATTAATATGTAAATTGTATATATTTACTTCAAATAGTTTTATCTTTGTAATCATGTCTTGCTTATGTTTTAAAAAAATTGCCTTTCTTGAGTGCACAGATTGATGACACAAAATAATGTTTATAATTATCCTTGAGTGGCAGGAATCCCTCCTGAAAAAATAACTATTTTCCAAGACAAGAAAAAGGGGAACTAAATCATAAAGGAAATATAAACAAAGGAGATTCAAATAAAGACAATATAGATATTCTTGTAGCCTTTTAAAAATAATCTGATCACTTCTCATAATTGGATTATAATGTATGTATGTGTCCAGCTTAAACAAGGTTAGCTGGTAAAGAAAACAGTATGATTCAGATTTATCATCTTAAAAAATTTTGCTAGTAAGTTTACTGCCAAATAGTAACCACTCTTCTAACATGATATAGGATTTCATATTCATTTGGGATAGTTCCTCATTTGAAATCTAGCTGCAGGAATTAGGGAATAAAATGTTGAGATACTTCCAGAGAAACAAATATCCATTAGTCTGTATTTAACCAACAAACCAGTAGTAGACTTTTGGCTATCTATGAATATAGATAGTTTATAAAATAGCAATTAATTAACACTTAGAAAAATGAAAACATTTCAAACATGCTAGTTAGAGAATCAAAGGCCTGAGTTAGAATCCCAGCTATGTTGTTTATAATATATGGGACCTGTAACTTCTTTCATCTAAAAAACCAGTGTTGAACTAAGTGATTTGTAAATTCCTTTCCATTTTGAGATGTAAGATCCTGTGATCATTATACTAGCATACACTCTAAATCAGAAAACACACATAATTCTACTGATCCATTCCTGTCATTCTGCTTTTCCCTTCTTTTGTGTTTTAGGCAAATGGAGTGAAGTGACTTGCCCAGGACCACTCAGCAAGTAACTGTCTGAGGTCAGCATCCCAACTTTAAACCTCTTTTGTTTAAACTCTCCATATTTGGTCTACATAGTTGAATAAAGTAAGATAAAGCCTAAGAAATGATAGCATCTAATATAGCAATATTAAAATATGTGCCACAGGGGTATGATCATCAAATCCCCCACCAATCCCATTACATTATATAAAATTTTTCTAAGGATCCAGAATTGTTCTCTTAAAAAGATCCAACTAAGTCAATAAGTATGTCATCTAGCTTTCTGACCTGCTTTTAAATGAGATCAAACAACACCTATCTTTTGTACCTTGCCTTTCTGTAAAGGTAACAGTTCATAAAAAAAAAAATCTGTGAAACTACGACTGGGAACAAACAAATTAAACAAATGACAATGTAATAAAATCAAATGGCGGCTGTTCTCCTCTGGTGGAAGAATTGCATCTTCAGGGGGACTAATACATCTTGCAGAAAACAATTTTAAATAATATGTAACATATGGATTCAGCTTTTATTATTCTTCTAAAAGAAGACAATTATATTTATGTGATAAACTGTTCAGTGTTAGTAGCATAATGTTTGTATTACTGGCCACTTAAATAATCTTTGGCATACTTTTATATCACATAGCAGCCTTTGGTTCTTTTGAAATCCATCTTCCAAAGTCAGCTCTGTCTGTTACCACTGCACAGTGGTCCCTGGCCTGTTTCTTTGGGGCTTGCAGGAAAAAAAAAAGGCACGGCAGGTAACATTGCTACAAAACTAGATGTGTGAAGGATTTTTTTTTAGCTACTGTAACTCTGGCAGCATGCATACCCATCTCCTGTGCCCCTGCTTTCCCCACACCCTGAAGTCTCTTTTCTTTTTCCTTCGCAGAAAGAGAAATTGGAATCTCACTGACAGCACTGGAGAAAATGAGGAAAAACAGCTTTTGATGTTCAGCTTTTAGGGAAAGGGTTATCACCTGGTGCTTACTTTGAAACACTCTGAGGTAGGTTTTCACTAGCCTCCTCCATTGCCCTGGTTGACTTTGGCTCTCCTTTATTTCATTTGAAGATTATATTTTGGAGAAGGCAGGGGAGCCAAGTCTTAGGGAGAGAGAAAGACAGAGACAGCAGTCTGATCTGTTGTGCTCTGGAGTCATTGCCCTCCAAAGGATTGACTGGAGATCACAGAAAGGTTTTCTCTTCACGCCTCCCAGTTTGACTGGGTTTGAAACCTGCAGACATTGCTGAAGAAAGGAGAGAGAAGGCTTTCCAAATTGTCATTCTGAGTTACTCTCAAGCCTCTGCTGGATGCATAGACATGGTTGTCTCAGTGTGTAGGAGAGATGAGGGCCATGTGGCCCTCTGCTATCTTTGTTCATGTGACAGTTGGGGTGATGTTTTCTATGGCCCTTCATCAGCACCCCAAAGAGGGAGATGAATAATGCTAATAATTATAGGTGGAGAGTCTGCATTGAGTTTGGAAAGGAAACAGTGGGTAATTTCAAACAGGGTGCCCTCCAATTTTGATTAACTGTCACCGAAATGGGAATTACCACAATTCTGAAATCACATCCACCAACAGACACAGAGCAGCATCTGTGGATGATTTCTGCCTTGCCACCCTCAAATTTCTCTCCCGCCCCTCTGCACCCCTCAATAAAAACACACCCCTGGGCCTGATGCTTCCAATTTAGAACAATCATGCCTCTCACTGGTCAATGCCTGGCACGACACCAGCTGTCAAAAGCACACATGAAAGGTATGGGGGATTTGAAACATAAAGCCTCATCATGAAAAAGAAGGGCTTCTCTTAAATCTTCAATGCTCAAACAAGACTGCTGTCTCACATTGCCCAGAATTTGGTGGCTAAGATTTTTCCTGGTTTGGGGGCTTAGAATCTGATGTGTTTCAGGAAAGGAAGGGAACAAAAAGTATAAGGAAAAAAAACCCCTTAGTTTTCTATATTAAGGGAGACTTAATCAGATTGAAAACTTCATGAGAAGATATTCCTTAAGTGCCAAGGTAAGAGTCATGAAGGCTTATTTCTTCTTGACTTACCTCCCTGAATTCCATTTCTTGTTTTCTTATTAATCTGGTTTGCTGACTTTATATTCTTGTTTTTGCCACTTACTCCCTGACCATCTGGAACCATCTTAACATGTAGAGCCTCAGTTTCCTCCTGTCATAAAATTAGTAGGCCTTGAAGGTCCTTTCCAGTTTGAAATCCATTCTATGGTCTCTTTTGTTCTTCACTTCTGCCTCTTAGTTTCCTAGTTTCCTTCAAAAATCATCTCAAGTACTGATTTCTATATGAAATTTTTCTGGCTCCTCTACCCCTAGGAACGCACCCCACAAAAAATAACTTGGATTTATTTGTATAGAGTTATTTGCATATTTTGTCTCTTATGAGAGAATGTAAGCTTCTTGAGGGCAAGAACTTTTCACTTTTTTCTTTATATCACCAGTGATTAACATAGTAACTGATATACAGTAAGTACTTAATATAGGCATTTTATTAACTGGCCAATTATTTTTTTAATATGCTAATTGGATTCATTCAAAAACTATTAACAGAAATATTTAATCAAGCAAGGATTTGTGAAGTGCTTACTATGTACCTAAGACTGGCTAGGTATTATGAGTTACAATTACATATATATTCCTCTTACAATTATATGTATTCCTCTTCTTATCATAAATTATATAACTCTTTTCTTCTACTGCACTGAGGATACTGAGGACATATATTCATCTTCTTTCCATCACTCCTCAGACCTTTTTTTGGTGTTCATTAATTTTCTCTTCCTTTCCAGTATCAGTGAATGTAAGAACCATACCTCCATACCAGTGCAAAATCCTCCATTTGTACTCTTAATTTCCTCCCTCCCTGTCTGACTCCAAGACTTTGTTCCATCAATCAGCCCCTATTTCTCCTCCAAAAATCTTCCTGCCTAAACATCCTCAGGTGCTCCATGCTGAAAACAAGACAAACACACTACGAGGTCTTCCCTTGATTCTGCTTGTTAATCAAATTGTTCTCAGATCACAGATTTAGAGTTGGAAGAGAAATTTGAGGTTAACTATTTGAGCTCATTATTTTATAGATGAAGAAAATGAAGAAAATGTTTTGTTAAGGTCACAATGGCTAAACACCTGAGTTTGAATACAGGTCTTCCTACCCCAAAGCCAAGAATTCCTCTATGGTACTACATGTCTTCCTCATCAATTATCTTTTAATACCCAGAACAAATGGCCCTTTTCAATTTTTACCCTTTTTGTCCTTTGTGTATCATTCAACACTGTTTTCTATTCCATTCTTAATTCTCTTTCCCTTTTTGACATTGGTGACACTGTCCTCTCTTATATTTCTTCTCATTTCTCCATTTTCTCTATCTCATTAATTTGTCCTTTTATCTTCTTTGACCTTCTAAATATGAGCATTGTATAAAGCACTTTCCTAGGTCCTTTTTGCTTTTTACCCTTTCTCCTTAGTTGACCTCATTCACTTACATAGCTTTTATTATTATTCTCAATCATCATCTAGCATTTATATAGTTTGTAAGTTTTTAAAGGTCTTTACAAACATTATCTCTTTTGTGCCCTACTTCAAAAAGGCAATATTTATCAATACCTAACAAGTACTTAAATGAAATGTTTATTAAATACTTGTTCCCTTCCTGCAACAACACTGGGGAGGAAGGTGATATTATTAGCTTTAAGAAACTGAACCAGGTAGAGGTTAAGTGACTTGCCCAGTACTGCACCACTAGTGAAGGGCGAGGGCCAGAATTGAACTCAGATATTCCTGACAGCCTCCATTACCTATATGTTCGGATAGAAGTCTTCAAAATTCCACTTTAACATTGTGTGTGAGCTCATCTTTAATTTCTACCTGCCTCCTGGACACATCTTTTTGGATATTCCACCAGCATCTTAAAGTAAGTATGTCCCAAAATGAGTTTATTAATTCCCTCATCCTTGCTTCCATATATCTGTTGATGGAACCACTGTTTCCCTACACCTTGGAAGATGATGCTAATTTATCATTAGTTGGGTTTTTGCTTTGAGTTGCTGGTTTTGGATATGAGTGGGTTTATGCTGATCCATTTGTGCCCTCAGACTCAGTTCTCCTTTTGCTTATGGACACACATTTCCAAGATTTCTGATTTAGGGCTGGGGTGCAAGTTGTGGCCGTATAAGGCATAAAAATCAAACTGGCCCTGCTAAGAGAAGGCTCAACCCTGGGATCCAGGCCTCACAAATGTTATTCTCTAATTAAGCCTTAAAACAACAGACAATACTACTCTCTCTAAGGAGAACTTATATTTCATAATCAAACACAACTTTAGATTTGTTAAATAACCACTCCACACTATTAAAGTCTTTGGGACTTTGTTGAGCCACAAATATACTCTAAGCAACCTGTGGTTGAATCCCCCTCCCACCATTAACAACCATTAATCACAATTTTATACCCTAATTCAACTGTCCCTGAGAAAACAGAGAATGGATGCCCTTAGAAGCAACCTATCACATTTTAAATATTCTCCTAAATACTCAAATTATATTATTATGCCTAATTATGCAATAGATTGTATTGAAATAAAAAATCATAATATATTTTTGGCATCATTGTCATCCCTCAACATTTGCCTTATTATACTGTGGCATTTTGAGTATTTCTGATCAAACAGCATAAATGGAACAGGTTTTGCATACTGAGCATCTTAAAACCCACTTTAAAGAGATTTACTATCGGCACCCATTTTCTGTTGAGCTGGAAAAAAAGGACTTTGTTGTGTGTGTTATGAAATGTTAAATATTAATACTATTTAAAGCTAATGGTATGCCAAAGAAAATGGCTAATAATACATTATACAATTAAATGCCTATCATATTAGTTCATCTATTAACAAAATAAAATGGATTCTAACATAAGAGTTCTGATTTGCAGTTTTTTTAGAAAGGTTGCCCATGTGTAAAAGCTAAATTATTTATTCATTTTTAAACTGCTGTATACATCAGTTTGCAATTATTTGCATTAGGTTTGGATGCTGTATTCTTGGTAAAACAAAAACAAAAACTGTTTTCTCTGCTTGCACTGAGCCATCTTCAGATGAAACTGGCAATGACAAAAGAGTCATATGTCACCTCCAGACTGGCTGGAGACACCAAAGACCTCAACATTGCTCTGTCAGCTACTTCGTGAAGCTGGATTACTCTTAAAACAGATTTTTGTGTCCATAGTTCCACATGTTAATTCTGATTTTCCCCGTGCTTTGTTTTGTCCTATTTCTATCTACATTCTGTTTGTAAGTCAGGAATTATATCTCTTGGCCCAGAGTTGGTTGTATGCCACCTCCTGTCCAGTGGTAAAGATAGACATTCTTTCCTCTCTGCTGATAGCTTAATAGACTTTGAAAGCAGTTTGAAAACAGATGGCTTTTGCCTTTTAATATTACAATTATTAAATATTAATGAAATGTCCTAGGTTTGAACCTCAGCAAGCTAACCAAATTAATATCAATAATTATCTGTTTCCCTTACCAGTCATTTACAGAAAGGTTTATGTGAACTGTCTACCAAAGTTATGTCCACAAGTTTAAAAAAAGACAGCAGTGGAATTCATTTCCTTAAAACTTTTAAAGCATAAAATTAGCTAGATTGGCTTTAGTTCAATACCTTGGAAGCAAAAATATTGACTCAGTGACCTCTGAAGTCTCTTCCAGGCAATATCTCTTGATTTAATAAACTGGACATTAACATATTGTCTTGATTTTAATAACTCATTCCCTGGTATATTTTCCTTATTCTTTTGCTTCACTAGTGGCCCTATAGGGCTTGGGATTCTGGGTGCTCATAGCATGAAAGAACCAGATACTCAATAAATGGTCAAGATCCAGCAAATGAGGTTTACGAAAAATTAGGTGATATGAAAGATAGTCCTTGGCAGCAAACTCAAGGTCAACAAAGTTAGAATGAAATTGAGAGTTGATATCCAGTCCAGATGGTGTGGTTTCTCGACTTCCCCAGTGCCTGAACAAAAAAGCCTTGGATGAAAATGAACCTCATCAATTTGAGCCTACATAAATGAAGGTTTATCAGGTAGAGTATGGCTAAGGTATGTCATTTCAGTTACCATCATTCATATGAGTAGCTCACCCTTTCCTTCCCCAATCCATAGGGTTAGATTGTTTTTAGATTCCTAGCTCATAAGAGAAGTAGAAGGAGATGAGTTTTGTTTGCTCATTAAATGAATTGGAACTTTTACTTTACAGTTTAAGTCTCCTTTTGTTACTTTTCATCTACACATTTAGGTAGGATATTGCAGAGTATCAGGTCTTCCCAGCCAGCGAGTTTCAAAAAATGAAAAACCTAATACGCCTTTTTATGTGCTTTTCTTATTATGATTAATAGAAAGTAGTATGGTACACTGGGAAGAGGTTGGTTTTGGAGTCAAAAGACCTGAGTTCAAATTTACTTTGATCATTTGCTGCTTGTGTGACCTTCAGCAACTGACTGAACTTCTCTGGGTCTTAGTTCCAGCTTTTAATCTATACTTCTGTTTATTATCACTAATGATTAGACTTTTGGGTAGTGATTTTTCCAAGCACTTACATTCATTATCTCATTTGATTATACAATAGTTCTGTGAAATACTGTGGGTAAATAAGCCATCCAAAGTGATTATACAGATGAGCAAACTGAAGCATGAAGAGAAAGTGATTTGTCCAAGATCATCTAGCTAATATGGAAATTGTAATACATAGCAAGGCCTTCCAGATGTACATTAAATTCTGTTTTTGTCACATCACAGTTGTTCCCCTCTCACTTCTGGAATTCTAAAAAATCAGCATCCCTCCAAACTTCCAAACTTCCAAACTTCTAAAATCTGACCCACTAGATAGTTTTCTGGATTTGGGAAATTGTTTCAATTTCCTAGGCTTTAAAATAAAAGGGGCAGACACTCTGACCTTTAGGATCTCTTGTAGTTACAAAATTCTCTGAATCACAGCATGCAAAAAAAATTGGATGACATATGAGACAAAACTCTGGAAATGGTAAAAAAAAAAATTACTCTAGAATAATATGATTGTGGATGTCCAAAGTGACCTAAATTACTATCTCTTCTGTTTCCTATTACTTGTGTGATGAAATTAAAAAGGAAAACAAGACAATACTACAGGCAGAAGGAAGTACTCCTTTTTTAGATGAAAGCTGAAGCCTTCTGTCCCTATATTCTCTTCCCCTCAATCCCAGAATAAAACTATTCATATGGAAAACAACAACAACAAAAAATATAGACACTATTAGAAAGGTATCATCCCTTATTTACTTCACACACACAAAAAAGAATACAAAATGGGTTGCTGTGAAATACAAATGAGCCGTAATCCTCATCAGGTTTGGAAATAATGGATTCAGGCTAACATTTCCAGAAGAAATATGAAGGCAGTATTCTAAATTTCCTATTCTTTCCCAAATGAGTTTGCACAAAAATGTGTCGCTAAGAAGAGTAATGTGCCCATCACATGGTGAAAATTTCCCACTTGCAAAATGAAAATGAAAAGTCTGCATTTTTGGATGGCTTATTTAAACACAGGCACCATGCTGGTGCTCTGGGGAGGGAAAAGGAAGCTCCCCCTACTGGGGCATGAAAGATTCTCACATCTCTCCTTTATCCAATGTTTGACAGAGTCATAAAGACATAGACCCATACAGGCTGCCTCTGGTCCCTTTTCAATTTATCACTCCCTTTCCCATCATAGCCTAGTTTTCTCTCAAATGTTAGTTAATCGAGGGGGTAGCTGAGCATTTCCTGATTTTTCTTTTCTTAGATTTGTTAAATTGTACTGGCTTTAAATGCATGGCATTTGAAGGGCCCAAACTAATAGAGACTTTGACCCTTTGAATGATTTTTGAAAATTCATGTCATACTTTGTTTTAGATTTGGTGCTAAGCAAAGTAAGACAAATAACCTATTTACAAAATGAATTTGAAAAGATAAGAACTCTTGATGCATACCGAGCTATGAGACAAGAGGATAGGGCATAGAGGTGAAAATAAGATGTCATTATATGCTCAGTGGCTTAATTAATGTTTAATTGTGGGTTTAATTAATGTTTATCAACAAGCTATTTAACATGTTCAGCTTAATACATACAGCTTTTCCTCTACAAGCACAAAAGAAATATGGATAAGTGAGGCTTGGCATTTAACTGATCTGATATTAACTGAGTAGTCAACGCATGAAGAGAGATAATGATAAATAATTGGAGTTGCTACCCTCCAGAAGCTTCCATTCAAGTGGAGTGAAGCAAATATTTTGAGAACAAAGCAAAATTAATAATTTTCAAAATTTGTCCAACAGGGAAATGTTATTTTTTTAATTAATTTTTTTTAAACCCTTACCTTCCGTCTTGGAGTCAATACTGTGTATTGGCTCCAAGGCAGAAGAGTGGTAAGGGCTAGGCAATGGGGGTCAAGTGACTTGCCCAGGGTCACACAGCTGGGAAGTGGCTGAGGTCAGATTTGAACGTAGGACCTCCCATCTCTAGGGCTAGCTCTTAATCCACTGAGCTACCCAGCTGCCCCCAGAAAATTTAAAACTTAAAAAAAAATTGTAACAAGTTCACAGTTTCTTAGGCAACCCTCTCTTTTGTTCTTTTTATTTGGTACGATTATATTTATGATTATTAAGTTCATAATCAAAATGAACAGTAAACATAAAAAGGTTTTCCTATAAATATTACTTGAAATAATTACTTTTAGTTAGAGGAGAAGGTACCTTGTACTAGAGAAGAAAAAGAATCTATCCTATTACTGCCTCAATACACTGCATTTTTTAAAAAGGAGGCTTAAGCACTGTACAATTTAAAAGGAATAAATATTGATGCTTTAGAAAATTCTCTATTTGAAGTAACTCATCTTCAAACTTCTACCAGTCACAAGGTCTTCCCTAATTATAGAAAGGGGAGTACTTAAGACCTTGCTTGCTAAAAAGTAGAAGCTTCATGAATTCTGAATACACATGATTAAAAAACATGTTTCCTTGTTTTTTTTTATTTTATTAATCAGTTAACTGATTTTTCTCAAGCATCTATATTGTTCTGAGTGCTGGAGAAATAAAACAAGGCAAAAGAGAGTCCTTGCCTGTAAGGAGAAAAGACAGGTGACAGAGTGAATAGTGTGCTGGGTCTACAGTCAGGAATTCTTATCTCTTTTTAGTTCACATCTTGCCCCAGAATACCAGTATGATCCTAGGAAAGTCACTTAACTCTCTTTGTTTGCCTCACTTCCTCATCTATAGAAAGAGTTGGAGATGGAAATGGCAAACTACTCCTGTATCCTTGCCAAGTAAGCCCCCAATGGGATCATGACAAAGAGTTAGACAAGACTGAAATACCTGAACAATAAGCATGCAAAGGGCTGACAATTTAATTTATGAAGGCAAGAAGAAAATAAATATGTACAAACAATCTATATATAAAACCAAAAAAGAAAGCAATAACTAAAAAGAAGCAAAGCATTTGTATCAGATGGGACTTTAGATGGGATATGAAGGAGGACAGGAGATCTAGGAGACTGAGGTGAGTGAGAAAACCATTCCTGTCCAGCAAGATAGCCAGAGAAACTGTTTGGAGGCATTATTAGGTTAGAAATTTCTTGAGGGCAGTAGATGTTCTCAGTATATTTCTTTTATCACGAAACCTAGTACAGTACTAGTGCACCTAGAATTTATTTGAATCCTTGAACTTCCTCTAAATATCCCCAATAATAAGGAATAGATTTCCACATTTATTAACTCAGTGTGGTGCTCTGAATGATCTCTTCTATTTTTGGCTATGCCATTCAGGTCCATTACTGGGTAGAACTTCTACTGGTTCTACTAATTTTATAATGGTTAATATAAGCCCTCATTGAAGAAATTGCCATCTTAGAAGTACTCTATTTTGAAACATTGTTGCTTTTAGGGCTATGAGGCCTTTCAGCATATATGAAGATGCCACCTCCCCACCTCCCTTCAGTTCAAGAATAAAAAGATGAGAGATGAACAGAAAGACAGGCACAAAAACAGAGAGACAGACAGAGATATAAAGACAGAGACAGACAGAGATTCAGAGAGACAGATATGTATATATATATATCTGTGTGTGTATATATATATATATATATATATTATATATATGGAGAGAGAGAAGGAGAGGAGAGAGAAGCAGACACAACACACAAAGAGAGCAATACAAGATAACTCCTTCAAGCTGTCTCATCCTCTACAAACTGTATCTATGCTTTTCCCTAAATCTTCCAAAGAGAATCCACCCAAAGTCCCAGATAGTATTTTTTTTTTATTGTTTTAAAATATCTTTTAGCTAAAAATCAAGCAACAAAGTTGTTCATTTAACTGGTCTCAGCTTTACTCCTTTCCTAATTATATATACTAGAATAATCTTATTTAATAGATGTTAACAATTATTTAATATTCTTAAGAGACGTCGTGGGGGGCATTTAGCACAACCTACATCTATATAATAATTTCCTCTTAAAATTATCCTTAAGGTGATTATCTAGCCCTTACTAGAGAACTTTGGAAGGGAGGAAACCTACTATCCTGTGATATGCCTCATTGTAATTTTGCATATCTCTAGTTGTGAGAATGATTTCCTTACAAAAAAATTGCTTTTTGCAATGTTCATTCATTTCTCTTAGTTCTGCTCTCTGGGGCTCAACTGAACAAATATACTCTCTTTTTCACAAGATAGCCTTTTGACGACTTCAAGGTAGATATATTTTTCCCTCTTCTCTAGCCTAAGGATCTCCAATTTCTTCAAATGATGTTTACATGATATTGCTTTGAAGATCTTTGGATAGTTATTCAGTAATCAGTCTCTTTTCTAAAATGCCTAGAATAATAGAGATATAATTAGGAGTCCTGTGAAATTGTTTTAGGTCATTGTATCATCAGAGTAGGGAAGTCTTTCACATTTGACCATTGCCTCAATATTGCTTTTACTGTATTCAATGTTCTCTTGATTCTTCTCACTCTACTTTGCATCAGTTCATATAAGATTTCCAGGTAAAAAATATCCTGTTTGCCTTTTCTTATAGTACAAAAGTATTCCATAACAATCATATCACAACTTCTTCAGCCATTTCTCAACTAATAGGCATTGCCTAAATTTTCAACTTTTTGTTCTTACAAAAAGAGTTAGCAGCTACTTTTTTGGGGAATGACTGAAAACAGTATAACAAATGTGGTCTAACTCATCCCCAGTTCAAGTTCATTCCTTTCTATAGTATTTTGGAGATGAACTCTGGATACACACACACCTACACACACACACACACTCACACTCACACTCACGCACACATGTGCATGTATAAGAAGCATATTGTCACAATTATTTGATATTCTTTTAAAACAGTTAATTTTCTATACCTAGGCTATCTAGATTTTAACCACTTTGTTTTTCTAGAGCAGATAGACTAATCTTTTCCTATTAGCAATAGTGTGGTATGAAGAAAGAACATTGGATTTGGTGGTCAAAAGTCCTGAATTCCAACCCTCACTCTGTGAAACCTATATGATTTTGGAGAAGTTGTATAGCCTCAAAGGACCTTGATTTCCTTATTTATAAAGTGTGTACATGAAAGAGTGGACTAACCCTATTATTTCTTGATGTAGTTTTCTGCTATTGTGTGATCCATGTAATTGGTTAAATGACATTTGTAAATGAGATCATTTGGAGACCCACTCATTAATACGGAATTTCTTTTTCTTTTGGTCAGAGTAAATTCTATGACTGGTAAATATCTTACATGAAACAATGTCTTCCTATTTTAAAAATTGATGTCAGTGTCTAGCGTATTGTTGATTAAAGTTATTTTCATAGTCATGTTTGTCATACTCATATAATCTTACTATATGCACAGGGACCTTGAGATTAATTGAATATTCTGTGGAGTCAAATACTTTAAAATTGGTAAATGTCAGACACCATCTCTCTATATTTTTCAGTCTGTTTTTGTTGTGTTCAGTCTGTTGTAAAATTGTGGTTTAATATTAAAAAATGTTCTATGAAGGCCTGATTATTCCCTTCTCATGTTTTCATCATAGAAATCCTCAGTAATATGTATAGATCATCATTATAAAGATTTTACAGGTATGAGAAAGTGGGCATATTACCTGACAATTCGCTTTTGTTTGTCTTACATTCCTCATCTATAAAATATGGATAATAATAGTACCTATCACCTAGGTTTGTCATGAGACTCAAATAAAAGATAAATACTAGTTGTTATTGCTATTTTTGTTATTAAAAATAATGATTATCTTGGAAAACTTTTTATGGGCATGAGTACCATTTGTGATCAATTTAATCCTTTTAGAATCTTCCTCTCTTTAGGACATCCTCTATATCATCAGTAAGTAACTTGGTTGAACATATATCTCCCTATAGTCAATGGAACATTAAACAATGTTTTCCAAAGAGTAGTATTTTTTTTTTCATCACAGAGTATTATATAATCTCAATATATGTCTGTGAGATAGAATGATGGTAATAATGATATGTTAAAAACTACTGTTGTGTGCCTTTAAAATTGTGTCTACCTCTATATATTTTTCTTCAGTGTCTATTTGATCAAGTCTAACTTCTGTTTCTGACTTTTTCTTCTGAAGTGTAGTTTCTAGTTTTCTAATATATCATATTGAGTAACTACAGTTTAAAGTGGTGGTTCCAATATAATCATCAGCAAAAATAGTTTACCATTAAAAATGCTAAAATACCTGTTCCAATTTAGGTTGTTACTCTCTTTCTGCTTGAATCTGCAAATGTTCTTGGGATAATTGGACATGGGTCTATTTCATTCCAGGTTCTCTGTGAGCTGGAATTTTGCTGTTTTGTAAAACAAGACTATTTTCACATTCTTCTGTCTTTTTTCTTCTCTCTTTTATAAATGAACTTTTACTATAGACTTGTGCTTTCCTTGCTGGTTGCATCTTCTATTGGAAAAGACATTCAGTGCTTTTTAAATAAAATGGTTTCTGAATTGTTTAGTTTGGTGTTGGAGATGGTGAGTTCCTAGGGTAGGGGACCATTGTTGTATTTTTTGTCATTTGCTTAGATAAGAGTGGCTTAGAGTATGCCATTTCCTCATGACCAAACTCTGGATGATCATCTTCCCTAGACTTAGTATATACTGGCCTTCATAAAGTAGACACATGGTTTGCCAATTGGGTCCATACTTATAAACATTTTTAGTTGCATAGGACTTAACATCCACATAACACTCAAGATCCAGTGTCACCTTTATACCACAGTGAGGCATTAGAGTAGACTTTTTATGAAGCATCCTTGAAGAAACAAAATATAAATATAAACCCATAATGCTATTTTTCTTTTGCCAATACTTGTTTGGTTAGACTTAAGGAAGCCTTTTAAAAATATGACTTTTTAATAGAAAGGGAAAAAAACATAAGTATGGCATAGAGTAGATTGTTGAAAATATATAGATCAGAGATCATTCAGTTCTTCCAAACAACTATAGTTAGGTTACCTCTTAAAAGGGTATATTGAACCTCTAAATTCAATACACTAGGTATGTTGGAATCCATAAAATTTCCAATTACTGCTTCAGAATTTATTGTGCACATATGGAAAATAATACTTGTAAAACAGAAAGGGGTTTGTGCCTAGTGCTGTCAATACTGTGAAGGATGGGGTGATTATAAAGCAAATTAACAATACTTTTAAATGTGCATTCACTTATCTTTCCAATTAAATCCTTGTTAAACAACTGCACAGACAGTAATGGCGCTTCTGCAAAGCACTGATCAAGACAGTTTTATTGTAATTTTTACTCTGTAACAATTAATCAAGTAGGCATTTTCTTTATTATTAAATTATTTAGTTAATAAATATTCTCAATTGGCTAACATATTTGTAGTTTACATGATATTTTTGATTTTTCTACAATGGAACTTTTACTGGTATATTCTTGCTTTCTTGCAGAGGGACCATTAGGGAAAAGAATTTATAAATTTCTTTTCTAGGGAAAATTATTATGAACAAGAGAAGTCTTCAAAACTTTAAACCCATTTTAAAGTCCTTATTTCAACCATTCTCTCTCACTTGGGATACAAACATATTGCCTTTAGCAGATAAGGAATATGAGGATTTGGCTAAAAGAGATCTTTTCTTTTTCAGTAAGGATTGAACTGAGTATTTAAAAAAAAGTTCATTAATGCTGGGTTACAGATTCTTGAGGCATGAAGCTGTATTTTACAATTAGCATAGACTTTTTTTACCCCTTGTCCAATAACAGTGTCCAAAATCTTGCCTCTTCTTCAAACATCCAGAGTGATCTGGACAAATAAATGGGGGAAATCATCTAGGAGTTTCTTGTTTCACATGTAAAATTATATTTAGTAATGTGTCTTGGGAGTTTGAAATTCCCAGGTTAGTTCCTTTCTCTATAGATTGGACTTTAAAATCATTCTTTGTGGGGCCTTCTTTTGTCTTCTCTGTAATTTTGCCATCTACATTGTTCTGTATACATATGTATATGTATATATGTGTGTGTGTATAGATTTGAATATACACATACATTGATATATGTGAAAATATTTATATATTTATACCACACACATACCCATACTGGACCCATATATGCAACCTGCATGAATATATATATATATATATATATATATATATATGTACTCAGAGAAGACATATATACTGTCTTGAAATATGTGAGGTATTATCATGTAGAAGAAGGATTAAATATGCTCCATTGAGTCATGGGGGTAGAATTAAAATTAAGACAGGAAGGTTGCATTGAGATAGATTTCAGGTTCATGTATCGAAATATTTCCTATCAATTAGAGTTATGCAGAAGTCAGACGGGTTACCTCAGAAAGTAGTAGGTTTTTCTTTCACTTAAGATCTTCAAGCAAAAGCCTAATGGCCATCTGAGTATATTGTCATCGTCAATAAGAAGTTGGTTGGCCTGACATCTAAAATGGAAATCTAATAGTTAAGGCTGAAGAAAAGGTTCTGGGGATGAAGGAGCTTGTGAAATAAGTCAAGAAGCAGAAGTTCAAAGGAGTTTGTGTAATGTTGGACAAGCCATCCTTTTATCACACAGATGAGGTCACATTTTTCTTTGTCAAGATTGGAAGATGAGGTAAAGAGAGGAAAAAAAGGGGGGTGGGGGATTTTTTATAATTACATTTTTATGTACAACTGGATAATTATAGACGGGGACTAAGTTGTGATAGTGTCAGACTCAGGTCTTTTCTTTTTGAGTACAAATGTGGTCTCAGACACTTACTAGTTGTGTGACCCTGGCCAAGTCACCTAAGCCTCTTTGCCTTGGTTTCCTCATCTATAAAATGAGCTGTAGAAGGAAATAGCAAAACAAAAAAAAACCTCAAGAAAACCTCAAAAGGGTTCACAAAGATATCAGAAGCAACTGTAAAACAACTAAACAAGAATATGTAACTCTACACAGAAAGACTCCAAGTATTGACATTTTTGGTAATATTATCTGAATGATAACACTTGCTTCCATGGCATTTTATAAACTTATTTTAAAAATTGTTTTCTCCTGATACTATCTCTGTGAAGTAGATGGTTTTCATATATATTTTACAGAGAAAATTAAGGCATTCAAAGGCTGGCATTTTGCCCAACATCACCTAGAAATCAATATCTAAATTGAAGATGAAAACTACAAAGATGTTGTCCTTTAATCCTCTTTTGATACATTGAAGGATTGTTCTTTTTAAGTAAAAATAAAGTCCATTTTCATATATCACTAGCATTCTAACTTTATATCTCATTCAATTAGTTATTAGAAAATAATTTGTTATGTAAGCAGTGAGAATTGATTAGGAGAAAAGGAGAGTAGATGTACAGGTTAGTTGCCTCAGAGAGAGTGATATGGAGTTGGAGGATGAATAAATTGAAGTAGCTAATATGGAATAAGGGGAGGTATTGAATACAAGTGCAGAAGAGAGGTCCTTTCTTCTAGAGATTAATCATATGACTGGAGGACAAAGTATGTATTGTAATAGTATAGAGGAGGAGGATATCATTGAGTGGCCAGGGAAGACTTTGAAAAAGATGAGCATTGACTTGACCCTTGGGAAAGAAGTAGGATTCATTGAGGAAAAGGATCTTGTTTTAGATTGGGAGGGGATAATATGAGTTTGATTTTCTTTCCCAACAATTTTCCCATTAAAATATCTCAAGTATTCATTGAATTTTAAAATAATTTCCTACTTGAAATTTTCTCTGGTCTACAACCAAATACAGAAAATCATTAGAAAAGAACATAAGTATAGAATTATGAAAACTGGCATATAAGGTTCATCTGGCATCTTATACAATTTTTGAGTTAAAATTTAATCAATTTGGGTTTGTCTTCTATCATTTTTCTCATACATTGTTAATGACCCATTTCAATGAATTTTCAAATTTAAATTTATTTTCATTGATATCTTTTGCTGTTTATCACTTTAACTTTTGAATGTCTCCCTTCCCTTATGCAAAAAACTATCCTTTTTAATACAGATTAAAAAGAGGAAAAACAAAGACATTTCAACAAATCCAACATGTCAGCTTTATCAAATATTACAGATAATATTCCAAGCCTTGAGACTATCACTTCTGCAAGAACAGGGAGAGAAATAGATTTTCTTAACTGTTCCCTTCGGCTAAATTTGGTCTTTCTAATTATATAGCATTAGATTTTATTGTACTGTTATTTCTGTTTACATTGTTATAGCCATATTTACTTTTCTCTTATATTGTTTTATTTACTCTTCATGTGTTAATATAAGTCTTCCAAATATTCTCTGAATTTTCACTGATTTTATTTTTTAAGTTATTGACTTCACATTCAGTTTCTGAGAATTGAACACTAGCCTGAACCTCTTTTCTTTCTCTTGGAACTCTAAGATCAGCCTTGGATTTTAAAAGGAAAATTTCTTACCAAGTTTGAAAATAGCCCATTCTTCAGTATATGATTTAGCTATAAAGAATGATACCATAAGCAAATTAAAGGAACTAAGGATAGTTTTCCTGTCAGATCTATAGAGAAGGAAAGAATTTATTACCAAACAAGAGTTAAAGAACACTACAAAATGTAAAATGAACAATTTTGATTATATTAAATTAAAAAGTTACCAATAATCATCTGAAAA
This sequence comes from Monodelphis domestica, assembly GCF_027887165.1. Lineage (NCBI taxonomy): Eukaryota > Metazoa > Chordata > Mammalia > Didelphimorphia > Didelphidae > Monodelphis > Monodelphis domestica. The sequence continues at coordinate 144,012,577 of NC_077230.1, read as the reverse complement.
AATGTTCTAAATGACTCTTGATTAGAGAAATGTAAATTAAAACAACTCTGAGTTACTACCTCACATTTTTCAGATTTGCCAATTTGACAGTAAAGGGATAAATGGGGATATAAAATAAAGTGATAAAGGGGATGTGGCAAAATTGGGACACTGATGCATTGCTGGTGGAATCGTGAACTGATCTAACCATTCTGGAGAACAATTTGGAACTATATCAAAAGGTCTATAAAACCATTCCCACTCTTTGATCCTACAATTTCACAACTGGGTCTGTATACCAAAGAGATCTTTAAAAAGGGGAAAGGACTTACTTATACAAAAATATTTATAGTAACCCTTTTTGTGGTGGCAAAGAATTGGAAATTGAAGGGATTTCCATTTGTTGGGGAATAGCTGAACAAATTGTGTTATATGTTGTCAGTGAAATACTATTGTGCTATACAAAATAAGTAGGATGATTTCAGAAATAGCTGGAAAGATCTACATGAACAGTTGCAAAGTGAAATAGGTAGAATCTAAGGAACATTACATAACGTAACAGCAATTTTATATGATGATCAATTGTGAAAGACTTAGCTATTCTCAGTATATGTATTATCAGATAATGATCCAATATAATTCTGAAGAATTTAAGACAAAGAATGTTATCTACCTATAGAGAAAGAATTGTCGATGAAGATCAAAGAATACAACCTTTCCCATTAGTTTATTTATGTTTTTATTTTGGAGTTTTAGTTTTCTTTGAGTATTCTCTTACAAAAATGAACAATGTGGAAATATGTTTTGTATGATAAGACACTCTGGGGGGGAGGGGAGAAAGTGAGGAAGGGAGACAATTTGGATTTTATAATGTCAGAAAAACATGTGTTAAAAATTGTTATTACATTTAATTGGGATAATAAAATATATTGAATTAAAAAAAAGAAAATTGCCAATTTTCTAATTGAGGTTGCAATTCAACTTCACCCTTTAGCTGAATTAAGAACAAAGACTGATGTTTTATCCCATCAACAAACTACTTAAGATTAGGGGGTTTCACACTTTGGGGGGAACTTCAGAGGCCTTAGGACCTTAGGGCCCCAGAAGATGCTTGTCTCTTGTCTCAGGTGACTCCTTCTAGAAGACCCACCTCTGATCTAGACTGAGGTTGGAGGCTGCCAAATTAGAGGGACTTAGGAAAGTGATGTCATAAGGAGCATACAATTGGACTGAGTAAAGGAAGTAGCCCTCTTCTGCCTTAGAATCATGGTGAGAGGAGGTAGCTAGGTGAGCACTGGAAAGTCAGTAGTGTAAACCCCACAGTTGGCTTGAGGAATGTGGTTAGGAGGGTGCCAACACTGACGAGGGGAGAAGGCTTGAGAAGGGCATTGTCTTTCTTTTATTAACTTTTAAATGATATAATAAATATAAGTTAAGTTACAGTTTTCAGAGAATTTTAATCTTCACAGCTTCTAATGAAAGGATCTTCAATAGATCAGGATCTGCTGCTGTTGAATCTTATCTAGGAGATAGCTATCTTAATAATTATCACTACTAATATCCCCTTTTCTGTTATACCCCAGAGATTCTCAGAATCCTACTAATTCCCAGCAAAAATTCAGAAAAAGATTCCATGGACAACAGCTTTCTTGTACCCCTCATGGTCTTTGCTGTTAGGATGTCCTAAAGTCAACTCTTTTCACTGATCTACAGACTTCAGAGAAATAGAGAAATTCTTTTTCTAAAAGAAGTTTGCAGGTTTCTGAAGTACATTGAGGAGGACAAGAATCCTTTTCCTCTCCCCAAAACACACTTTTAGGAGATTTTTATAAAGAACTTTGAGTTCCTTGACAGAGGAAAAAAAGCTATTATATCAATATAAATGACATCACAACTGTAATTACTATAAACAATAATTTCCTTTGTGAATGTTGAACTATCAAAATATGGTCCTTTAGCAGGGGTCTTAGGGTGCCATTACCCTCTTTTCTAACTCTTCCATGACTTGTGATTCTCCCTAAGTACTGTCCTTGGGATTTTAAAGTTAGTTCTAACTATACTATGTGACTATTCTAATGTGATTAGCATATAGCACATCTTCAATTGCTTTTCAAACATTTTGAGCTTAATGTCCAGTAAATGCAACATGTCCAAAAGAGAACTTTTTCCTCCTACACCCTCCTCTAGCTCCTACTTTCCCTTTCATTGTAGAGGGCAACATCATCCTCTCAGTTCCTCAAGTCCATAAATTAGGAATCATCCTCAACTGCTCACTATAGCGTACTGCTTCATCTAATTTGTTGCCAAAATCTGTGATTTCACCTTTGCAACATCTTTCCAAAATATCTCCTTTTCTCCTCTGACCCTGCCATCATTCTGGTGCAGACCTTCATTACCCCAAGCCTGGTCTATAGCAATAGGGGCTGCTTGCCTCAAGTCTCCCCCTTCCCCAGTGCATCCTTCATTCAGGCACCAAAGAGATTTCCCTAAAGTGCAAATCCATTTTTATCACCTACCTACTCAATAAACTCCTGTGGATTTCTATGTCCTTCAGGATCAAATATATAATTCTCTTCTTGGTATTCAATGCCCTTCATAACTTAGTCCCCTCTCACCTTTCCAATCTTCTTACATATTATTCCTTCCCTTATATACTTCCCTCAAGTGACATTGACCTCTTTGCTGTCCATTGCTTCACTCCAGGCATTTTTTTCTGACTATTCTCCATGCCTGGAAACCTTCTCCTCCTCAACTACACTTACTGAGTTTCTTGGCTTCTTAAAATCTCAACTTTTAGAGGGAGACTTTCCCAACTCCTTTCAGTTCTACTGCCTTTCCTCTTAATAATTTCCTATTTATCCTGTGTGCATTTTGTTTGACAGATTTCTCAAACTAGATAGAGGTGTGTAATGTATAGGGAGAGGGAGAAAATCTCAATGGGGAATTGAGATAAAGAATCAACAGGTACCCTTCAGCTCTCCCTCCTCAAAACCCCCTTTCCAAAGCTATTGATCAAACTCTATGTGCATTCTTCTCTAGCATCTAAATAATGGGTGTGATCAAATGTACCTGGGACCTACTGCTTAATGTTGATGAACTCTACAGGGCACTGACTTTTTTTTTTCCAAGTTTTTTTCTCCAAATTATGTCAGAACAATTTTCTGTCATCGTTTTCTGACATTTTGTGATCCATTCTCTCTCTCTCCTTCCCACTCTTTTCCCTTCCTCAAGAGAGCAGGTAATATGATATAGGTTGTACACATGTTATTATACAATACCTATTTCCATGTTTATCATGTTGTGAAAGAACATACACATAGCTTACACTAGAAAAAAATTAAAGGAGGAAATAAAGTGAATAATGGAATTCTTTTTTTTTTTTAATATAAAAACCTTACCTTCCATCTTGGAGTCAATACTGTGTGTTGGCTCCAAGGCATAAGAGTGGTAAGGGCTAGGCAATGTGGGTTAAATGACTTGCCCGGGGTCACACAGCTGCGAAGTGTCTGAGACCAGATTTGAACCTATGACTGCCTGTCTCAGGAACTGGTTCTTTATGACAAAGCCTCTGACTTGCCCAGGGTCACACAGCTAGGAAGTGCCTGAGGCCAGATTTGAACCTAGGATCTCCTGTCTCTAGGCCTGATTCTCAATCCACTGAGCTACCCAGCTGCCCTGAATAATGGAATTCTTTAATCTGCATTCAGATTGTCAGTTCCTTCTATGGTGGTAGATAGCTTTTTTCATCATGAGTTCCCTTGAGGGGTTCTGGATCCTTGCATTTGTGGTAATAGTTGTCATTTACAGCTGATCATCTTACTTTTATTGCTATTACTGTGTACAATGTTCCTCTCATTCTGCTCACTTCACTTTACAACCCTTCATACTAGTCTTTCCAGGATTTTTTTGTGATCATCTTGTTTGTCATTTCTTATGGTGTACTGTCTGTCTCCTTTTCTATTCTTAAGTATAAAAAGGTATTCAGGACAAGATGTTCTTCAGTCCTGGCTGATCCAACTGAGCAAATATGGTTTGGGCCTTTTTATTCTCTAGTATGATATGAATTAGTAAAAAATACAGTTTATGGAACAGCTTATTTCGTGTGCTAACGGTTTGTTTCTTTTAGTCTTTAAGATAATGTAGTGGATAAAATGTGGGACTCTGTGTCAGGAAGAAGTGAGCTTAAATACTGCATCAAACATTTAGTAGTTATATGATCCTAGACAAGTCCCTTAACCTAGTTGTACCTCAGTTTCTAGATATTCAAAATGTGAATAATAATATTTACTTTACAAGCTTGTTATGAGGATCAAATGAGTTAGACTTGTAAAGTAATTTGCAAATCACAAAATGATATATAAATGCTATCATCATCATTATTATTACTAGATAGCTATTATTTAGATTTAATAAATTATAACTAACAAATCTTTCTTTGAGTATGAGTTATATGACATCTTTAAATTTAAATGGATCATCATTACATGAGTTGAATCTTTTTTGGGACTTTAAACAAGAGAACTTTATTATAAGGAATTCATAAGAAAGTAATTTCATCCAGACATAAACCCCCAAATGAAACCTACCACTGGCTCTGAAAGTCATAGATCCAGGGTTCAAATCTTGGCTCTGACATTTGCTACCTGTATGACCTTGGGCAAATGACAATATCTCTAGGACTTAATTTTTTCATTTTTATAATGAAAGGATGAAAAGATAAGTCCTTTGAGGTATCTCCCACTTCTAAATCTCTGACCTCTAAGATATTTTTATTGGTTCCTCTAGAGTATTCCTTTTGATTGTATGAATAACTCTTTTCTTCATGGCAAACACTTTTCTCAACATTGCCAACATCATGAAATTAGACAAATTTCTGATCATCATTAATAAAATTTTTGGTAAGATTCCTTTTCCTTTCAACGTTATTTAGAAAGATTCTACATGATTTGAAAAGTCTTACAATTTTGAGAACTACTGCCAGTGGTTATGCTCAGATTACTAACCCAACTCCAAATTCCAATTTCAAAGTTGTGTGCAGATATTTTTTAAGTATTTCCCTTAGCCAAGAGGCAGTGTTAATGCCAGCTTATGAACTTTGTCATTTGCAGAAAGAATAAATTGCATTCAGTCATACTGGTGCTCCTTTCTTAGTTTAACAACTAGATCTATTATTACAATCTTCTGATTAGTTAACATATTCCTTTGCTACTTAATCTGTTCGCTTATTCTTTTTATTTTTCAAATTTTTGATGTACATGCAGAATGGAGAAGAAATTAATGCAAGGCAGCAGAATTAAAATCCTTAAAGAAAAATGTCATTATGTCAAATAGAAATCACTTTCCTAAACTCAAGAAACATCACAGGTTTTGTATATATCAAATATATTGTGGTGATTTTCCATTCTTGGAGTGAACTCTTTTTTTTTTTCTTTAAGACCATGTTAAAAAAAATAACAACAACCACGAAACAGTCTCTTTTGCAATTGAGTAATCTGCACATTCCTATCAACTTCTTGGTTGAAATTTAAGGTCTACCTCTAGGGAGTGCCAAGGTAATTTCCTAACATAAGGTCAATATCTTTACCAGCTGCACAAACACCAGGTATTTTGGAAAGGGAGATTATGGTCATTGTGGAAGCCAAAGAGAGAGTGGGGGAAAGGTTCATTTAGCTCATTTAGTAAAATATGCTAGTAATTGCTGTTTCAAGGGTGCAAAAAAGAAGTAAAATAAAGGCCAGTTTGTCAGTAATTCCATGACTGGTTAAAACGGAGAAAGACTAATCATTGAGTAATATTATTATAGTTTCCCCTTTTGTTCTGTACATTTATGGGAATACCATGCTATTTGAACTATTTTTATATGAAGCAAATGGCAGGTGGAACAGGTTAAAAGATGAAGAGAGAAACCTTCAACCTATCTTACCTTTCCTCAGTATTCTTTACTGTTGCATTATTCACCATTCATTTCAGGTCTTCTAACTATGGATGTTCCCCTAACTATGTTAAAGGATGCCTGTTAAAATAGGAAATAAATAAATAATAATAATTTCCCATTTTAACATGCCTCAGCTATGATCTCTATATACATGATTCACAGATATATAAATCCAGCTCAAATGTATCCATTGAACTTCCGTCTCACATTACTGGCTGCCTATTGGGCATTTAAAACTAGATGTCTTGGAGCAATCTTAGAGTCAACATGCTCCAAAAGAATTTCTTGCCTTTACCTCCTAACCCAATCTTTCCAAATATTCTCATTTCTGTCAAAGGTATTACCACTCTTCTGGTATCCCAGGTTAAATACCTTGACATTATCCTCAGCTTCTCACTCTACCTGTCCAATCATTTGCCAAACCTTGGCATTGTCACATTTCTCAAATTTGATCCTTTCTTTCTACTCACATGGCAATAATATTTTTCCAGGCTTTATTCATCTCTTACCTGGACCCCCACCCAATTGACCTTTCTATCTCACTCAAGTCTCTCCCTATTTAAATCTATTTTCCACAGAGAAGCTAAAGCGAATTTCCTTAAACCCAATTCTGATCATATTAGATGAAGCATTTCCTCATCCCCTACCCTAATTGCCTTGTATTCAACTTATATTAATTTGCTATTTTCTGTGAGTTTTGCTTAAATCTATGTATGTGTATATACATGTTATTTCCACGAGAGAATGTTAGCCCCCTGAAGGTAAAGATCGTTTCTTTTTTTGTATTTATATCTTAAGTGCAAAGATTGTTGTAAATTAGCCAATTAATGAATTTTTTGTTGATTTATTATTCCAATCTGTTCTTTGGTTGAATTTTGTTATCAGGTCAAAAATGTGTGCATTTTGTATTGGCCATGAAATGGATAATAATATTACTTGATATTTATATAGATTAATAAAGCACTTCACGAACTGTATCTCAATTGAGTCTCACAAGGGTTTTATGAGTCAGGAACTACAGGTATCATTCTGCCATTTTAAACATAAGGACATTAAAGCTCAGAGGGTGCTCATGGTCCCAGATGATAGTACCTATTGCAGATGAGATGTAACATCCTGGAACTGTGACCTTTAGGGCCTTAAATGAGCCATAAACAAACTCTTTCGATGGTGGTTCAAATCCTAAAACTTGTATGCAAAAGACATAAGAGCCATTATTCGTTTGACTTCTTTGGGCAGCATCTTTCATTAATGATTGGGGATTCTTTTAAACTTCTGAGAAGAAAGTAAAGTGTTGTCATCAAAAGACCCTGCAACTCCTAGTTTATTGATGCAATGGAACTGAAAAATGAGGGCTAAGAAAGTTTCCAAAGTCCTGAAAGATGCTATACTTTGGCCCTTTTATGATTAAGTGATCTTTTCAGTCTTTAATGGTAAAAATAAATCATTGCTAAAAGATAATCTTGTCATGAGGAAGCCAAAAAGTTGTCATATCAATGGTCTGCTTTACCAAAACACACACACATGTGCACACACACACACACACAGAGTCCTGTGGAATAGGATAAAGCAAATAATATGGTTTATTTTGTTGTTGCTGTTGGTGGCCAGAGAAAAGTCAGCTTAAGGAAATACCTTGCTTTAAAAAATAATATGAGGCCAAAATAAATTCACTTAATAGAAAAATGAATGAACTTGATATAGAGGTTGTTTTATAAAAACAGGACTATAGGTTCTAAAATCCCTCTCCAGATCTTTCCTTGCTTCATCCAATTGCTTATTTCATGATGAAACTGCCAATTGTTCACATCCTTTCTCAGTTTTCCCTTCTTTTATTCTGTTTCTGATGCTGCAGATAATAACAGCACAGAGACAGCTACTAAAGTTAATGCTTTGCTTTGCTCCAAGGTCCAATCTATAGAAAAACAGTTTAGGTACAGTTGATAATACAAAATAGGGCCTCTGATAGTTGATTTGCACGGGTGAGTGCAAATTCTCAGTGTGATCAAAACAAGTGATACCATCTATTTAAGCCAATAGTCAATTTTTTACTTCTATTCCAATAGGATTTGGGTGAACAAAGATATCCAAACTATGCAACAACAACAAAAAAAAATGAAAGAATGACATTTTCCTCCTCTGTTTAAAAATCCATATCCATACATACACACTCAGATCAATTCTTTCCCTGGATCTACAGAAGATGGGAGACATATATTGTATTCTCCCTGGGTGTTTGTTAAGATAAGAACATCACAAAGTGTTCCTTTGTACTCTATGATTACATGAAGAAAATTACCCGAGTTCCCAAAAAGACATATTTCTTACCTGTTCTAGAGATACACAAATAGGTGGAGGAATCTTTGTTAGTGTTAAACACTCTGGAGGGAGATAGCACAGTGGAAAGAATTCTGGATTGGGAATCAGAGGTCTTGAGTTTGAATCCCAGCTCTGTCACTTACTACCTATGTGACCCCAAGCAAATCATTTAACTTTTCTAAATTTTAATTTCCAAATCTACAAAATGAAAGAGCTGAACTAGATGATTTCTGGGGTTCCTTCTACACCAAATTCTATAATCTTATGATTCAGGTTCTGTCTATTTACCCAGGGTTTGGGCCCTAGTATTTAATAGGCAGGATATGGATTGGTATTGGATTTGTGATTTCATCAATATAGGGGACTCTCAGGTGAGGTAACTTCTTATAATGCAAACACCATTTTCTTTTTTTTTTCCTTTTTAAATTCATAGTCTTGGTTGCCTAAAAGAATATTATATAATGAATGTAGGTCACATGGCCCATATATGCCAGAGGTGGGTTTTGAACTCAAGTTCTTCTGGCTTAGAGATTGGCTCAATATTCACCACACTAGACTACTTTATTTCTCACTAGAATGTCCAAAATGATTTTTTTTTGTTCTTTTCCTTCAGGGTGAACAAAGATGTATAAATAGCTGCTTGTTCAGTTATCTCTAAGTTGTGTCTGACTCTTTCTGACCCCATTTGGGTATTTTTTTGGCAAAGATACTGGAGTAGTTTGCCATTTCCTTCTTCAGCTCATTTTACAGATGAAGAAACTGAGGCAAATAGAATGAAGTGACCTGCCCAGGGTCACACAGCTAGTAAGTGTCTGAGGTCAGATTTGAATTCAAGAAGATGAGTTTTTCTGACTTCAGGTTGGACACTCTATCCACTGTGCCACCTTATTGCCCTGTCTCACTAGTACCTTGATAATAACATTTTGGGGGTACTCTCATAGAATGCTTTTCTAATGAGCTATATGAATTAGGGAATTCAAATGTTATTTGCCTCATTTTCCTGAGGTTAACTTGTACTGTAAAAAGCTGATAAATATTGGAGCTGGGATTTTAATCCAGATGACGATATCAAATTTAGTTCTTTCCATTTTATTGTACAACTTCTAACCTTATGGCTGTTGATCCTCTTCAAAGCCTTCCAACAATCTACACTTTGCAGAAGGAAAGTACTTATTTGTACTTTAACTTTTGTTTTTTGGTTAAAATTTTAACAGCAATGATCATTAAGGATAATGGTCTATAGTTTTCTTTTTTTGTTTTTTATTTCTCTTCCTGGTTTAGTTATCAACACCATATTTATGTTATAAAAGGAATTTGGCAGAGTTACTTCCTCAGTTACTTTTTCAAATAGTTTATATAGCATTGTAATGAATTGTTCTTTGAATGTTTGGTAGAATTTACTTTACTTGTGAATCCATCTGGCCATGGAATTTTCTTCTTAGGTAATTCATTGATGGTCTGTTCAATTTATTTTTCTGAGATGGGATTGTTTAAGTATTATTTAAATGATTTTAAAAACAATTCTAAAGGCAGAAACATATTATTTGTGGGAAATGTTCTGAAAATGAGGGAGGAGAATGAGCAGGTAATACAAATAAAAATATTGGGATCCTTATACAAAATATTAGGATCTTGTTTATGTTATTGTTCATTTTCAAAGAGGACCAATGACATTACAGGGTGATAGCTTGACTTGACTAATGGGTTTAAGTGAAGCAGTTTTAAGAAGTCATCAGCTTCATTTTCTCTCTTTCAGAGTCATCAAAGTCCAGTGGCAGTGGTCAGGACTAGTGATGATGACCCGGGATTCAGTAGATGACCTTGGCATCTTCAATGACTGACTAAGCTCTTTGTGTTCCCCTGTGCCTGCTTCAGCCACCTCCATCTCCATTGGAAAAAATAGCTGTTTTCTGCTCATTCCTCAGGGGGACATCTTTATGAGCTTGGAGTAGACCCTAACTTCCAATGAATTTGAATTTTGTCCATTGTCCTCAACCTAGTTTATCCCATCTGCTGAGACAGTTTTACTGGGGTGGAGGGGGAGGGCGAAGGTTCCTGAAAATGCTAGTTTCTTGGAACCAAAAATTAGAGTAGGTAAAAGGAGGACACCAAAGTTGCATGAGTAACCTTTTAAAGGGATCAGCAAGCCCTCACACTAGAGGTGTCAGTCCTCCCAGATCACCCTAAAGTCCCATTGTTAGAGGTCTTTAAATTGTGAACCAGGATCTCATATACTATGAGATCATACAACATTTTGCAGTATTAATATAGGATATCAGATCTATAATACTCTGAGATATAGGTTCATGCACCCTATTTTATTGGAGAAAAACAACATATTGCTAAAAGATGGCACAAGCAGGATGGAACTTAGAATAGTCATCCAATTCAGCTAAAAGGTTCATGGTTTTGTTCACTGTCACCTCAAAAGACAAAGGAGAGGGACTACAAATCAGAAAGCTGTGTACCTAAGAATTCAATCCAATTTAAGAAACATTTATTAAGTGTTCATTATGGGCAAAACGTTGGGTTATTTGCTGGGGATACAAAAAATAAAAATAGTCCTTGCTCTCAAAGAACATATATTCTATTAGAAAATTTAAAGAAGTTTCTGTGGTATTAGGGCATTAAGCTCTAAATAAAGATTAAAAATTCTGGCATCACAATAAAGCTCAGGCTGGCTTGAAGCTAGCACAAGACATCTCAATGTCTGAAAATTTTTGTTGTTTGCCCACTACCATATCAATATTATTTACCCTCACCAATTAGCAGAATGCAGGCAGTTCACTAGAAATAAAGGGTAGATGGTATATGTATGACATATATTCAGTGCAGATTTTCTCTTTCTGCAAGCATTTAATAAATACTTCTTGTTACTGGGGTGATTTTTAAAAAATATATGAAGAATTATACAAAAATACAAAAAATATAAAAAATAAACAAAAATTCAATTTGATTGAAATGTAGATCTGGATTTATTAAACAGACTATGTAATCCCCAATGATATCTTTAGATTTACAGAGAAATAAACAAGTAAACTCTGGACCAATGGAGGTATTTAAAATGACTGAGGGTTAGAACAATGAAGAACATGAAATCAAATATGAGTCAAAAAAGAATGAATCGAATTCATCTCAATATATAGCCAAATATCAATTATCTGAGTTAATGGCAGAACTAGAATATAAATTTTAATGTTAAAATAAAAAGTATAGTTATTTAAATTTAATTTGTGAACACATAATATTAGTAAGTAACCCCATCAATTATTACAGTAGTATGTAATTCTTTACAAGGCACTTTTACATGGTTTGTCATTTCATCTTCTTAAAATCCCTCAGTCCTAATGCAGACATCCCCCCACACATACATGCATGTATGCACACACACACATAACCATATGCTTAGACAATGCAACATTTTCTGTGCCCAGCCTTGACTGCCCTCCTGGTTTGGCTCTACTGTCAGTAGACTAAGACCCAGATGGGTGACATAAGGGAGGAGGTTACAGGTCTCCTGTAAGTGATTCATTAAAAAGATAATCTGATCACTGATAATTGAGAGTTGGCTCTGTATGCTTTCCTTTGACCGTCTAATCCAAAGTCATTTTTATAAAAACTTGGACATAGTTGAGAGTGTCAAAAGTCCTAATGTAGCATTATTTGCATTCTGTGTGTTCTGTTCTGACAGTGCTATAAACCAGAGAGTTTACTGACAATTCTGTGCTACCAGATACCAACTAAGGTCTTCTGTCCAGCTTTACATTGTCAAATCTCATGAAAACATGAGCAATTACAAAGCCTTAGAGGATAGTGAAGTTTAGATTGCAAAAGACAAGATGGACAGATTTCATATTTTCATTGCAGATGATTCTTTTCTGCCTTTTCATACTGCTGAGCATATTTTTTTAAGGCAGGAAATGCAACTAGTGTTTGTTTCTAGTGCTGCTTCTGTTTTCAGATTTCTTTTCTGTAGGAAAAATGTGTTGCCCAGCTGTCTAGAATCCCAATCAGGATATACTTCCAGCACAAAATATATTGCAGGAATGATTTTAGCTAATTGAAAAGGGAACAAAAATGAGGCTGGGCCCAGTTCATACATTTTTTCCCCTCAGAGAATATTCTCACTCAAACTAGGCCAATACGAGCAAAGTTGGTGATCGTTATAGAGTGTAAACCTATTAGGGACCTTAGAAGTCATTAAGTTCAAAAGGTTAAGTGACTTGTATACATTTATGCAGTTAGTAAGCAGAAGTCCTGGGTTTCAAGGCCAGCTCTTCCAAACCAAGACCCAGACCCTTGTATTTAACTCTCTCCCTTCTCCCTTCTGAGGCTGCTCCTTCCTGCTTGGAAAGCAAATCATGAAAGACAAAGACTGAATGAAATGGAACACCATTATGCCAGAAGAAATGATGAAAATGATGGCTATTTGTCCAGGGTCACACAGCTAGAAAGGTAGGTGTCTGAGACTGGGTTTAAGTCCAGGACCTCCCATCTCTAGCCTTGACTCCCAATCCTCTGAGCCACCAAGCTGCCTGCAATGGTGGTCACTTTTAAGGGGTGTCAAATGCTAGGAAGAATAGGAGATACTATGGAAGAACTATAGAGTCAAGTGAAAGCCTCACCATTTCTCCTCCCATGCTCTTAAGCTCTTCAATCCCACCAAACACCCCATCCCCACTCTAGTTAGATACTAACTAGATATTAATTATTTCTGATGCTTAGGGTTAGACTCTTCATACATAGCCTTTGTCCATTCCAAAGACGTATCAAACAACTCTGGCTACTTCTTCTAACACTAAGTTTAATAGAATGCCAGAGAACTCTGATAAACTCCTTATCAGTAAATATATTCAGTGACTACTCAACTCCTTTTGGGAACAACAACACAAAAAGGTAAGCCAAGAATAACAACAAAGGCATAGCATATTTAGAGATGAAACAACAGTTTCTCCCCAGAACTCTATTGCTTTACAATTTCTTTAAGGCTACACATGTTGAAATTCAAGAAGAGACCTTATCTATTATATGTCCAGTGATAATGATCTCTTATTTATATATGCTGCCTGGTTTTCTCTAACCAGCAAGACTCTCTGATGTTTACAATGATTACTCAACTGGAATGTTATCTTCTTCCATTCATTGTCATCCTCAAGTATTTCTGTAATCAAAGAATCACCACCAAATGTGGCCAGCATCTCAAAGACCATTATTCTGTTTTGCTCCAGCAAGATTTTAGCATCTAGATGCTTAATATTCTTAGGTGGAGGAGTGGGAAAGAAAAAAAGAGGTCTGGAATTTGGGGCCAATATTTATTGTGAATTTCTAATAGATTTCTAATTGGATTGCATTCTATATCACAAATTAATATATTTGAGCACATTATACTCAGAATTTCTTTATATATTCTTATCTTTCCATATTACTGCAAGTAATCTTAGAAAAGTCTTGGACTCCTTGAGTTCTAATCAAGTAGAGCCATTGTTTAAACATACAGAAATATAAAACAGAGAATTCCAGAAGTTTGATGAGAATTAAAATATTTTTAAAAATTAATTATAATTTCTAAGAATTTAAGTCTCCTTGGTTTTCTCCATATATATCCAAGTTTTGTGATTCTCTTCCTTATCTATCTGAATTCTTGCTTATAATTCCAATGTAGGTTCCATTATAGTCTTTTTTCTCTCCTTTTTTTCTGTCTCGTCCCAGTTTGCTTTACTGTGTTCATTATCCATTTGTTGTTGTTGTTGTTGTTACTACCAGTTGATCTGTATTCTTCCATCTTCCATTTTTGGCTCTCTACTACTCCCCCATTATTCTTTCCCTCTCTGGTTAATTATTCTTTATACTTCTTTACTGTGTCTCTTTTCCTTCAACTCATCAACCTATATCCACTGCCTATAGCAGAGTCTGAAATATAGTTAGTGATAGAAGAACACTAAAAAAATGACTGAGGGGAAGGAATCACTTACCTTGATTGACAATAAATCGTAGCTTCTGTATTGTTGCCAGATTGCCACTAACTCGATATATTCCATCAACATCCAGACCTGGAAACAGAGGTGCATATTTCATATGGGCTCATGTAAGCATTTGCTATAAGAAGTGAGTGACAGGAAAACAACAATGAAAAAAGATACTTTAATGAATGTGAGGAGGAAAGGGATAGTGAATCTCTATCAAATGTCCTGTCCCTTTCAGAAGAAAGATAATCAATTCTGGCATTTTGGCTCTCAATGCAATAATAGCAAAATGTAAATATATTTTAACCTCAAGTAAATGAATTCTAATTTTGCTATTTTTTTCAGAAGTATTTTAGGCATTTCATCATTAATTGATATGAATGTTTGATAAGTATGTGGGATGGTAGTAGATAGTGTGGAGTTATAGTGAACATACTAAACATAGCTCTTCCTTGGAAGAAGCCTTGGATTCAGTGAGAGATTTACAAGCAAAACGGGGCTGCCAGGCATATGTGTGTTACGCCCTCTTGTGGAAAGCCAAAATAACCCAAGGGTTTAGTTCTCTTCCAAAGATAGCACGAACAGATCCTGATCTGGGTATTGGAAGACAAAACTGGAAATCGTATTCCAGATACTTAATATGATGATCTAGGCTGTTAAATGCAATTACTGCATCTGTGCACAATGACTACTTAAAAAAAAAAACAACAACCCTTTCCCCACCAAAAGCAATCTTATCAAGAAGGAGGATATTGATTTTGGATGGCTTGCTAACTTAAAACTGGGTGAATTTAAAATGGCAGCATATTTGAGAAATCAGGTTTTTCAAACATATAATCCCCACTGTATTAGCTCTACTATAAGCATTCAAAAAGTCTGAAGAACAAGGGAGGAAAGTCGTATTCAGACTCTAACCCTTTCCCTTCTACCATATGTAACACAAATAGCAAAGTTCAGATTTCATAGGAATTTTCTCTTAGTGATGTCTGCTCTCTCAGCTACTAAGTTACTAGGAATTCAAAATTTAGGCTTGATAAAGCCTTTCTGTGCCATGAAATATTATCCAGCATGGCATAAATATCTGCATATTCCTACATATTTATTATTTGACACATTTCCTTGATTTATATATTATTACTTACAAACTATTTTGGCATCAGGCTAAGGGAAGATATTTAGTGATATCATGACTGTTTCTATGGCATAATTCATCTAACATCTCATAGAGTTTTTAAAGCATGGATTCTCACTCCTGGTATATGCTGTAGATAAAGATCCGCTTGGGATAATGCTAAGGAACAGTTTTTAGTGAAGTCAATTAGATGTCACAGAGGATAGAGTCTTGGGCTTAAGAGTCAGGAAAACCTGAGTTCAAATCTGAATTCAGGCACCTACTAGTTATGAGACTCTGGGCAACCACAACTCCTATTTATCTGTTTCCTCATTTGGAAAATGACCTGGAGGAGGAGACGGCAAAAATGACAAATAGTAGTATCTTTGCTAAGAAAATCCCAAATGGGGTCACAAAGAGAAGGAAATGACTGAAATTACTGAGTGACAACAAATTAGTGAAGTCATATGGTGGAGTTTGTATGTGGGGTTAGTATAGAGGTTTCTCATTTATTATTATTATAATTCCTGTATCTCTGGTAACTCTGTGAAGATATTATATTGACTGAGGCTAGACTCCTGATTTACTCATTCTTGGGAAACATAAGCATAATATTTATTATTGGTAGGCAGTGATGACTAATATACTAAGATGCTGCCAATGTAAACAAATAGGCATTATATCTTGCTTATAGATGTGTGAATATGATTTTATCTAACAATTTCCTAGTAATTAATTCAGACAAAATTTGAAATTTGGTTACTAATTTATCATATTTGCCCCAAACTCTTGACTCTTGTTAATTTGTTTTTTTACTATAAAGGAATAAGATAAGACAATTTTCTTGTGCGGTTCAAAAATGGAGTGAGAAAACAAAGTGGACACAAAGAAGTGTTTAACCTATTTTTGAATATTAATACCAATAATTATTTAATGACTTTTAATTTTATTAAATGAGAGACCATTTATAGGGTCCTATTATATTCCAGGAACTTTGTTAAGTGCTAGGGATACAAAGACAAAAATGAAAATAACCCTTTCTTCAGGGAATTTATATTCTCTAGAGATGAATCACTATGTACACCAAAAAGAAATACAAACTATATAAAATATAAATACAAAGTAATTTTGATAGTAGATCTGATTATAGTAGAGTAGAGAGATTAGGAAAGGCCTCCTCTAAGAAGTAGTACTTGGGCCAAATTTTGAACAGGGTGAGG
This sequence comes from Monodelphis domestica, assembly GCF_027887165.1. Taxonomy (NCBI): domain Eukaryota; kingdom Metazoa; phylum Chordata; class Mammalia; order Didelphimorphia; family Didelphidae; genus Monodelphis; species Monodelphis domestica. The sequence continues at coordinate 143,996,050 of NC_077230.1, read as the reverse complement.
GATTTCAGATAGAAAAGAACAATACATTAGCTGAAAGCTTTGGAAGAGAAGAACACGTACCAAATTTATGGTTTTCAATGGAAACAAAGGTGATTTTACATTTTTAATAAGCGGGTTGAAATTTAATTCAATAACTGAATACCTTTTATGTGTAAGATACTCTGATTATGCCCAGGACAGGTGACAGAGGACAAAGAACAATCAATGTAAAATAAATCCGAGACATATTTCTAGATGAAACTATGTCTGAATTTTGGCAAGTTTTTAATTTTTCATTATGTAGCACAGAGTAATCAACCCATTCATATAAATCAAGAAAAATAAAAAATACTAATTTTGATTCATTAAGCATTGTGTACTCATAATGCAAAAGGCACTGTCTTAGCCATAGGTACTACAAAGAGAAAAATTAAGGTATTTATCCTTAAGAAGCTTACTTTTTCCTAGGAGTATGCTACACGAATACAGATTCATAAAGTAAATAGAAAAGATAAATTGAGTCCTGAAGAGAGTTAGAGATTAAGAGCATCTTAGATATGGGGAACACCAGTACAAACTTATTAAGATTGGGGATTTATCAGTCAGGGAGAATAGCAAGTTAGCCAATTCTGCAGAGGTAGGTTGAGAAGGGTAATTGACATTACTCTGGAAATACAGGTTGTAGGCAGATTTTGCAGGGCTTCCAGTGACAAAGAGGCATTGTGTAGGATCTTAGAGGTAATGATGAGTCAATGAAACTTCTTGACCAGAGTAATAACAAGGTAAAAAAAAATTAAGAATTACAATTTGAAGAGGCAGCTGGGTAGCTCAGTGGATTGAGAGCTAGGGTTCTGCCTTAGAACCAATACACCGTACTGATTCCAAGACAGAATATAAGGGTTTAAAAAAAACCACAATTTGGTAGCAGAATAGTGGAAGGGTTTGAGAAGGGAGAACATGGACAAAGGAAAATTCCTTTGGAGATTTTGCAGAGTTTAGTCAAGAAGAAATGAGGGCCTACACTAGGATGGTAGTCATGTGAATGGAGAAAAGGGAATAGATTTGAGAAAATGTAGAAGGAGAATAATGAAGACTTCACAGCTGATTGGAGATGGGGTAGGGAGAGAGGAAGAGTGAGAGATGAGTATAATTCTAAGGTTACAAACTCAAGACAATTGAAAGGATGATAGTCATGACCAAAATATAGAAGTTAGGAGGATGGGTGAGTTTGATGAAGTGGAAATGATGGCTTAGGTTTTGTTGACTTTGAGAAACCTATGGGACATTCAGGCAGATGGACTAAAGCTCAGCAAAAAGGTTAGGACTGGAGCACTACATTTGGGAACCATTTGAATGGAAATAATAAGTTAAACTCATGGGAACTGATAAGATATCTGAGAAGGAATGGAGAGAAAGAAGATATTCCAGGACAGATTCTTATGGTACCTACACATGTAAGTGACAGGAATACTGATCCAGCAAAAGAAGACTAAGGGGGAGGCATATGTAGTAGAAACAGAAAGAAGCAGAATCATGAAAAATTAAGGAAGAGAGATAGTAGCTTTGAGCATGAGGTGGTCAGCAATGCCAAAAGCTACAGAAAGATAAGTGATGATGATAAGAAAGAGAAAAAAAGGTCATCAACTTTAGCAATTAAGATAATGTTGATATCTTTGTATTAAAAAAATTTTGGTAACTTTGAAAAGAATGGTTTCAGTGGGATGATGGTTTAAGAATCTATATTTCAACAAGTGTAAAGTGAGTGGGTAGATTGAGGAAAAGGAGGCTATCAGTATAAATGGCTTTTTCTAGTTATATTGGGAAAAGAAAGCAAAAGGTAGAATTTAAGTGACTGCAGAGTGAAGTGAAATATTTTTTATTGTTGTTACTGTTTTGTTTTTAAAGATTGAGGAGATCTGGGAATGTTGAATGGATTAGGAAAGGAATCAGTGGATAAAGAAATTTTATCCTAGAGTATAGTACAGTACCTGGCACATAGATGCTTAATAAATGTTGACTCGTTGAGTGATCTATTTGTCTTTTGTGCTCTTGTTCACTGATTTGTGAAAAATAATAAGTTTAAAGATCAGAAATAACAGTTTGGCCTAGGGCAGAAATGAGTGAATTCCAAATTTTTCTTTAAAATTATATTCTAGTATTGGCCTAAAATAGCAGGAAGTAGAACAAATGCCCGTAATATATCTCTGATGGCTCAACACTATGGGTTTGAGGAAAATGGAAAGCTATATTATCTACTTTTGATATCCATTTTAGGGAAATCTATGTTCTTTTGGAACTGGACCAACAAATAAGTGTTCCCACTGTAAGTCTGTTTTGGACTAGGATTTGGGTGTGTAGGACAGGACCACCATATGATTAACAGAAATCCAAATGCCCCCATAAGTCCAAATATTTGGTCAACTGATTATATTAGCTTCTTTCCCTTTGGGAGTTCCAACTGATATTAGTCAAATATTTATTAAGTGACTACCAAATGCAAGATACTCTACTGAGCAGTAGAGCTCCAACAGCAAACACAAAACTGTTTCTGCTCCTTAGACACCTAAATTCTCCAGCATAGTAGGATATAACATATACAGATAAATACTATCTAATTTAAGGAGATAGAAACACTATAATCCAGGGAGGGGAAGGAGGGAGGGAAATACCTGGGAACTGAAATGTAACAAATAAGTCAGCAAACAAATTAATAACAAAAAAGTAATACCTTGGAGGGAGGAAAGTCTAGAAAGGTCTCCCAAAGCATGATGGCTAACCTGAGACTTAAAGTAAGCTAGGAATTTTAAGAGGTAGGACAATTTCTTAATTGCTGTCCATGGATCATGGAGAAGGGAGATGGAATATTGAGCACAGAGAGTGGCTAACAAATCAGTTTGGAATGAACACAGAATGAGAGAGGGAGTAATATAAAATCATTCTGCAAAGGCAGGTTGTTGCTAGTCTGCAGGTTCATAAATGCCAGGATGAGGAATTTGAATTTCATCTCCGAGACAGTGAGGAGCTACTAAAGATTTTTAAACAGGAGAGTAGCATGACCTGATCTATGTCTTAGGTTTTCAAGGAAGGAACTACTGCAGGCCTTTCATTCTTTTATACCACAATATAAAAGGTGAGAGGACTCTATTTTGTCAGGTTAGAGAATTTAGATCTCCCCAAAAATTGTCTTAGGTATTACTATATCTAGTCATCTATTCTAAAATTGTCATTCTTTTTTCCTAATTTGGTCATATAAGCAATCTTAATTTTAAAAATGAAACATCTTTTCTACTTTTTATTTCTTCTTTGAGCTTACCTTCTATTGCATTATATCAGGGATCTTCAAAAACATAAAGCAGAAAACATTTACAATTTTTAGGGAGGCCTTCTTTGGCTTTAAAAGGGTATAAGAAGAAAGTTTAAGAGAAAATTTTAAAAATGGATCAGTAATCAAGAGTGGTTGGCACCATGCCATGGATTGGATAGACACCATATGAGCAACTGGAAATTACTATACTGTTGAAGCAATGTAACCTTATCCTAAATTAATAATCTGGTTTTCTCTTTGAGTAAAAGGGGTAGATGGAGACACTGTGGGTAATTCTGAACTGTACAGCTTTTGTGGTTGTAGAGCACAATCACACTAAGAAAGATTGCTGAGTGGTTTCAGATCGAAACCAGAAAGTAAGGAGTAAAGCAAAAACACATTCAATTCAGTTTATATATCTAACTTGACACAATTCCCAAATGTTTTGGGTTCAAGAATCTCAGCACCACTTTTTTTATGCCTGATAACAGCCCCTGACATTAGTATCTCTCATCCTAAATGTCTTGGTCCCTTTGGTATCATACTCTTCAGTTTATCTAAATCAGGTGAAGATGACAAACCACATATTAAAAAGGAGAGCATTACATCTCACAAAATGATCTGGAATATATCAGTGAATTGCAACTGTTATAAATTTATATAGGTTCAGTCTTGAGGTTTGATTAGCTTTCCCTTGGATGGCATATAACATGGCCAATCCCAAAATGCTGAGAATATTACACCAATTACAGTGTTCACGTGCCATCCACTTTTCGGCTCCAAGAACTTTGAAAGTCAAGCCAAACCAAACCAATGTAAATTGGTGGATTTGGACATCCTTTTCATGACCACATTATCCTAGCTGGATTTGAAACTACTTATTTTGGAAATATAATTAGACCAAGTATTATTTTAAAATGAGCAATGTCTTCAAGGCTCCATGTTGTGCTTCTGTGAAGTTTGGAGAAAATCACTCTGAAAGGCACCTCTTTCAAGAAAACAACATGATTGCAAATGCTATCAGGGTTTCTGCCGGGTAGGCTAAAAATACTTTGGAACATGATGAAACTCAGGCATTTCAAGTAAGTTTCCTGTCTGATCAGTGAGAGAGAGGGAGAGAGGGAGAAAAGGAGAGAGGGAGAGACAGAGAGAGACAGAGAAAGAGAGAGAGAGAGGAGAGTGAGGAAGAGATGGGAAAATAACAACTACTATGTTCATTATAATGGAGTTTGTTTTTCATCAGAAATTAACCAAACCAATCACTGATAGAAATCACTGGGTTTTGCTTTTGTGGATTAAAAAATAATTTTATCCTCTTTCTTCTGAAGGTTAGAATAGGATGGACACACAATTAGAAATTATTAGACCAAATGGTGGTCTAAGCTCAGTGGAAAGAATGCAGCTGTCATGAATAATTCCCACCATAAATCTTAAAAACTTTCCAAAAAGAAATCTAAGAGACAAGGACTGTATCCAGGGTTGACTAGTTTATTTGCCAAAATACAGTCATTTTTTTTTTAACAATGCAGATGAGCTTGTTAAAAATAGTCCCAAATTGGGGATTAGGTAGCATTCCTTGGTTATATTGATAATAGGTAGACCTTGAAAGATGCAGATCAGCAGTCTATTTAAAAAGCACCCAGAAAGGCCCTATTTGAACAATGTGACATGAAACAAAATTTACCAGAACCTTATGAGTCTGCAAATGAGGGCTGGGAATTTTGCAATGAGTCCATCTCCTGAGATTTATGGTGATTCTTAATTCCTCAGAGGACTGCTACCACAACAGTCATTCTCCCAATTCTTTGGCCTTTTGGCTTTTACCCCTGTCCAGAACTAGTGAGGACAGGAACACCCACAGACTAGTCCCAAAGAAGCTGTTGCACATTTCTTTCATAGTCTTTCACAAAGTCCCATTCCAGTTCAGTGCTAAATATGAAGTGAATGGTATTCGGTATTCAGACCTATTCCCCACTCCAAACTGACATTACTGTTTCCAAGCTATCATTGCCAACTTATCTGTTCACACACTTTAAATCCTAAAGGCTTGGAGTGTAGGATATCATTAAAAAAACAGTTTCTAATTTGACTGCTCTCTCCATTCTCCTGGTATTTATGCTGTTTCTGCATGCCTGTTCTATTTTAGTTATTGCACGTCTGATAATTTCCTATGAGATGGCTATCCTTCAAGAATAATCACTTTGGGAAATGGGTGTGGCACAGAGCCACATGGATTGTTTGTAAGGATAATTATTTTACTGTATGTGACAACGCAATAGAATCCAAACTGAGACAGACATATTATTGTTGTTTCTTTTTTCCTTATAAAAAAGTTCTTTTTTTTTCCTTTCCAGATCTATGATTTCATTGGTATAGTTTTAGGAAACTCCCAGTATAGAATTGTCCTTTACTCCTGCAAATCATAGTAATGAAGAGAATTCCTAGGAACACAGACTGGAAATTAAGGGAATTGCCCAAAGCCATACAACTAGAATATGCCAGAGAAAAGAGTTGAACCCAGTTCTTTTCTGAGTCAAATCTCAGACACTTAGAGAGCAAGTCTTTCAGAGTTGAAGTGGTCACAAAGTTCTTCACTGTGGTTAATTTGGTAATGAATGACCTTTTCTGAACTTAACTAGATTGAGATTTGTTGAGCTAATATTTGGAGCCTTTATAGTCTAGTAAGATTTTTAAAACTTTTGCTTCACTGGCATAGTTTCTAAGGACTTGGTCACCAACATTTTATGTTGGAAAGAGCTATGCCTGTGGAATCAGAGAACCCCCACTTTTGACCCTTATTCTTTTGTGCAAATCATTTAACACCATGGATCTTAGTTTCCTCATCTCTAAAATTGGGGGCAGTTGTCACAGATAACCTCTGAGGTTCCTTGTAGCTCTAGATCTATGATTCTATGACCACTATTTCATAATGAAACATATCACAGTAGGAATTATATAGGAGGCTTTTGATTATGGATGATTTAAATACAAAAGGAAATCTTTGAGAGAATTATTTACATTAGGATCTATGGTTCACAGAGATGTAGTGACAACAATTTGGCCTTCTTCTTTGTTGTTTAATTTCTTAGACAAAACTGTCTAATTTGTAGACAAGTACCCTGATATTGTCATTATAATAAAGGCACACATGATATGAATGGGGAAAACAATGATAATCTGATGATGAGTTGGACTCAAAAATACTAAGTTTCTGTTCTGCATGTTTATTTGAAAGGGTGGGTTATGTCATCATGATTATCAGGATTATAGTTAACTATGGACAAGGTGACATGCCTGTGTGATTCTCTGTTTTGCTAAAAATAATTTCTTATATTCATTTTCTGCTTGTTAAAGAAAATTTTTATTTCATTTGTATTTGCTATTCATCTAGAATCTGACAAGGACTACAAATTATTTCATTTTCTATCTTTGAAACCCCCCCACCACCCCCAGTTCTTTTGTACAGTACCTAAAACATGGTAGACAATAAATGCTTGTTGATTTTTTGAGTTTACACTTCAGGAAGGATACTATTTCTTTTAGAACACAAGGAAATCAAATGTTAACATGCTTCCATATTTGTGTTGTACTATCTAATCATATATAGAATCATAGAGTTTGAGAGCTAGAAGGTAAATCACTGGGTTGGAAAGCATTTATTTATTTACTTTTAAAATCTTACCTTCTGACTTAGAATCTATACTAAGGTGAAGTAAGTTGGCCAAGGTCACACAGCAAGGAAGTGTCTGAGGCCATATTTGAACCCGGGATTTCCCATCTCCAGGTCTGGCTCTCTATCCCCTGAGCCACATAGTTGTCCCTCCATAAGCATTTCTTAAGCACCTAGTATGTGCCAGGCATTGGTGCTAAGTGCTGGGGAAACAAGGCAAAAGTATTCCACAACATAGCTGATAAAAGCTCAATTGGCATTTGCCTGAAACCCTCAGGTAAGGTAGAATGCTCTACATTGAGAGGCAGCTGATTCCATTTTTGGCTAGATCTATTTGTTAGGAAGCATTATTACTATTATTTTGGTGGTGGTGGTGGCAGTGGTTGTTAGCTAGCACTTACACAGTGTTTTAAGATTTTCAAAGTACTTTATCTAATTTGATTCCCACAACAGTGCTGTGAGGTGGATAAGTGCTATGTATAGGGGAAGAATTTGACACGTTTAATTTGCAAAACAGCTAACAATACAGATTATAGAATACATGAAATGGAGTACAGTATTATGAAACAAGGCTAAGAAGGTGGGTTGGAGTAAGATTATAGAAAGCCAGGAATCCTCAGCAAAGGATATATTATTTTATCTTTAGGGCAATAGGAGACTACTGAAGATTATAGCAGCACAGTGACTTCAACCATGAACTTAAGGAGATCATTTTGGCAGTTGCATGTAGGATTGATTAGAGAGGAAACAGGAAGAATAGGTAAGGATAAGGAAAATGAGCAAGAGATGGTGACAAAAGTCTATATTCCTTCAGTGACAGTGTGACTGGGATACAGAGGTGATTATTTTGGACTGATAACAATGGGAAATCCAGATGTAGATTTAGAGACAATATGATGTAGTAAATTAGACCCTAGTCTGACAATCAAGAAGACCTGGGTTCAAATCCCATCTCAGATACTCTAGTTTCATCACCCAAGGCAAGTCAGCTAATCAGACTATGCCTCACTTTACTCATTTGTTAAAATGAGCAGGCTGGACTCAATGGCCTCTTTTGCCTTCTAACCTATTATCTTATGTTCAACAAGAAACGAAATTTTGAATTAGAGTTCTAGCTCTAAGTTCTTGCCAAACTGGCTTCTTTTCTGTTTCTTCAATCTTATGTTCCATTCTTCCTCCATGTCTTTGAACTGGCTATCCTCAATAGCCTAAATGTGCTCTTACCTAATTTTGACCTAGTATTATTAGCTTCCTTGCTTGAAGAATTAACTTGGGTGCCATAATTCAGAGAAAATCTTTCCTGACCACTCCAGCTACATATATCTTTCAATATCTTGAATTTATTAATTTATCTACTTACATGTTCCTTGTCTTCAGTCGAATGTGAGGGCAGATGCTATACTGGTTTTCATTTAGCCTTTACATTTTCAGTATACCACATCACATCTCACATATTGGCATGTGATATTTTTATGAATTCTTCTTTAGCTCCAGGTTCAATGTTCCTAGCTATACTCATTACAAATTAGAGATAGATCTCCAGGTCAACTTAGCCAAAATCTGAGAAGAGCCTTCTAATGAGGGAGTTGTGTCATGGATATATTCAACATTTGTAAGAGCTATTTGTGGTTTCTATGTGTGAATTTTAAAAATACACCTACTGTAATGCTTGATTTTAATTTTGTTCTTAGTAGCAACATGAAACTTCTTATTCTTATTTAGTGTATGATCTCATACAACTTCTTTTTAGGTGCAGTTTTCCTTAGACTACTTTGATTCCTTATTACTACCAAGGATAATAATGAATGTTCAGAAGAGAGGTGAAGTGGGAGATAATATGAAAGGTGCATTTCAAAATGGCCCATATAACTTTACCCTTTTATGAGACCTTCTGAAACAAAGGTGACTGATAGTTAACTGACACTGCTGGATCAATATATATCTTTTCTGATGCACCATCTCTCATGTTTGAGACCTTTACAAGATATGTTTGAAACAGAGTTCTTTTTTAATGAATAATTCTACTGGCCTTCCCCTTTTCTTAAAGCTCTGAACTATGGGAGAATAGTTATAATTCATAGAGGTTGGACACTGTGAAGAATAGTTAAGTTAGACTGTTAATTCAGCAGAAATGCCTATAGATTCTGTTTTTGGAAAAATACTACTAAAAGGTTTTCTTATTCTCTTGATAAGTCAGGTCTACAAAATCACTCAACAAAAATCAGTTCTGAAGAGGGCTCAAAATACTTGCTACCAATAAATTGTTACAAGTAAATGAAAATAGCTAAGGGACAGCTTCACAAAAATGGAAGGGATTCTAGAGGGAGACTTGCAAGTTCATAGTGCTGGATAATCTCTTATCACTTGCTAAGTATCTTTTATGTTTGATTTCTATTGTTTGGTTATGCTGTGACAATACCCGTGTAAATAAACCATTCTTTTTGTAATGTTTTTTACTCTGACTGTTGTTTGAAAATAAAGAAAAAAAAAGCAAGTATAAACAATTTAATTTGATCTACTGCCATCATCTGCTCAGTTATAAGTGAACATACCAGAAAAACACTAGGTCTGGAAAAATCAAGATCCAAATTGTGTGAGGTGGTCAAAACAGAAAACCTATTTTTTTTGCACTTCCTTCTAGTAGAAGTTTTGGGTAAAAGTCAGCGGTGTGACCCTGGGCAAATCACTTGACCCTACTTGCCTCAGTTCCTCATCTGTAAAATTAGCTAGAGAAGGAAATGGCAAACCACTCCAATATCTTTGCCAAGAAAACTCCAAATGGGGTCACTAAGAGTCAGACATGACTGAACATCAATAATAACAACAACTCTTGAATATACTTATGTCACAGTGTGCTGGCCACTTTCACAGGGTTTTATTTAACAACAATTTTTTAGAGAGAAAATATATAGAAAAGAATCACTTTAACAAAGAAAGAGACAACATCAGAGTACTGTATTTGATGGTACCATCAAAGTTATATATTTATAAAGTGCTTTGAAAACCTTAATATGTTAGCTATTATTATTATTATAAATTACTTTCAGTCCTTAACCCACCCCAATCATTAATGCCAGTTAACATGTAGTTTCTAGAGTTGTTATCATCTTAACTTTTTCTTTTCACCCCAACTCTTTTAAGAGCTAAACAAAGTGACCTCATTGTTTTCCATTGGATTTTTTTAAAACACTGCTTGGGATGATTGAGATTCAGGAATGTGGGAAAATGGATTCCCAAACCACGTCCATCCCCTTTAATTCTGAACTGTAATTTTTGGCTTGCCTTGAATCACAGTCATCACATTTCAGTCTGAATCTCTCTGTAAAGTGATCTTTCTTAAACATTTCTCTCACTCATCATGGGATCAGAAACAAAGCCATTCTAGTCTTTCAGCGAAACACTTACAAATGGCTTTTACGGAGAAGTTGTAAGAGCTAAATTTCCTTTAAAACTGTTTGAAAAGGGAACATTTTCAGTGCCTGGTTGTCCTTCTTGAGAATCTTGTCATCTGTATGCCATGAGCTGCAGCTATTTTAATCTGTTTTTGTTTGCAATCCATTTGGTGTCCACCCAAGAAAATGCAGGTGATTCTAATTAACTTACTGCTGAAGATGTGGAAAAATCTCAATTGTGTTGTAGAAAATTATATACTTAAAACCTTTCCTCTATTATTTATAACATCTTATTAATGAAAATGATTACATGAATATATTTACCACCTGATTCATCTCTGTTCACTTTTTGAAATCAATGAGGTTTAGGGCATAAGAGAAAAAGCACACACACACACACACACACACACACACACACTCTCAACTAAATACAGACCCCAAGAATGCATGCCAACTTTCATTTAACAAGAGTAGTAATTTAAAAATAACATTATTTTACTTTGTGCAACATAGTTTAATATCTAAAATAACCCTGTTCCAATAAAAACCGATTGAAATACTCTCAGGCCTAACTCTACCCTGAAGGTAAAAGTGATTAATTGAAGGATTTTGGCGGATCTCTGCTCACCACCAGGGCAGTTTAATTTAGACCACATTCAGCCATTCCTCAGTGTCTCTATGTCAGTGGAGCATAATTCTTGGTATTATTTTGAGAGATACATCTAAATCAGTCATTTCAGATAGTCAGCTTCACATGAATTTGGATCCTGGAAAGTTACTAGTTGATCAAGTGAAGGTGAGTCCTTTGGGGTTTTATGTGTTCAAATGTATTATTTTAAGATAGAAGTATCATGCATCAAGGCAAATCTCTCAACAGGTTTGATTGCATTCAGTTATTAATAGAAATGATCCAGTTATATTTTATAGCAAATTTGAGTATTCTTTTTTCCTTCAATTCTTTTCTAAAATGCTCCTTAAATGGTCATCTACCAAGGTATTTTTTTTTCCTATTCAAAGGCAAAGCAAGGCAGGAGAAGTGATTTGGGCAAATATGATGAGTTGAAAAAGCTGATGGACAATATTTCTTTCCATGAGATGAACATAGAAAATTATCATTTGGTTCTTAAGAAGATGAGTACATGGCTGGAAACCTGGAAAGATGTCAGAGTATAGGACAGGCTTGATCCACAAATTGTCATTTCAAAAACAAAACAAAACAAGAAAAGATTCTAAAATTTAACAGAAATTACAAATACAGAATGAAGAGAAATGAAAGAAGTCATGACAACCTAGTTGTTACAGAAAAAAAGGGATAAAAGCTGCTGTCATCTATCTCACAATCCTGCTATATATGCTATTGTTAACCTGCTACACAGCACACAAGAAACTGTTCTGGTCTGGGTGTGAGTTGCCTCTATCCAGACTTTGTGGTGTGGGGAATCAGCTCTGCTCATAGTTAACCCTATGGCAGTGTTTTAGGGACCTCTGTTTCTAGGGACATTGGAGGAAGATATAGGAACCCCAAGGTGAGAAAAAGAAAGGTTTTGTTGGTTCTAGGGGAGGATGGAGGCAATATGGATTACACTATAGAAGAAAAAAGTACTCAATTAGATGAGCAAGAAAGCAATTACCCTACATAGAGTTGGGGAAGAATTCAAGGAATACAAAGGATCACAGAAAATAAAATGGATAATTTTGATTACAAAAAAATCAAGAAGTTCTTGTACAAGCAAAACCTATGCATATAAAATTAGAAGGGAAGTAGGCAGCTGGGAAAATCTGTGCAGCAAGTTTCTCTTATAAAAGTTTTCATCAATCTCCATGTGAATTGGAAGGACCTCCAGGAATTGATACAGAGTGAAAGGAGCAGAACCAAGAGAACATTATACACAGAGATGGATACACTGTGGCACAGTCAAATGTAATAGACTTTTCTACTATCAGCAATGCAAGGATCCAAGATATATCTGAGAGACCTATGAGAAAGAATGCTGTCCACATCCAGAGAAAGAACTATGGGATCAGAAACACAGAAGAAAAATAACTGCTTCATCACATGGGTTGATGGGGATATGACTGGGAATGTAGAATTTAAGCAATCACCCTAATGTAATAATATGGAGATATTGGCTAGGCTAGGGGGCTGCAAGTTGGGAGGGGGAAGAACATGAATCATGTAACCATTGAAAAAATATTCTAAATTAATTAATTAATTATAAATTTTTGAATCACAAAAAAAGTTATCATCTCCGATATATAGAAGGAACTATTTCAAATACCTAAGAGTAGGAGCCATTCCTTAATTAAGAAAAGCTAAAGGGATATGAACAGGCAGTTCTTTAAAGAAATTAAAAATATAAAATATATTAAAATGTTTTAAGTCACTAATAATTAGAGAAATGCAAATAAAGTAACTTTAAATTGCCACCTAATATCCATCAGCTTTTCAAAGATTCAAAAAAAAGAGAAAAAGATGAATTTTAAAGAGGCTGACTATAGGAAAATTGGAACATTGATGACTGATTTTTGGAGCTGTGAAATTATAAAGTAATCATAGAAAGTAATTTCGAGCTACCCTTTGAAAAAGCAATGCTAGAGATAGACCTATGTACAAGAGATAAAAGAAGAAAAGGACCTATACCAGAACCAATTTACAAAATTAAAAAATATTTATATCAATCTTTTGTAGTAGGTAAGAACCTGAACCTAAGGGGATAACCATCAACTGAGAAATGGTTAAAGAAATTATGATATACCAATATAATGAATAATGAATGGAACAGGTACAGTGAAACTTCTGAAGACTTGTACGAACTGAAGTTGAGTAAAATAAATTAAGTAAACTAAAAGAACAATTAATTTAATAACAATAATTCCATGAGAACAACTCTTTGAAAAGCTTAAGAAATCTGATCAATATAATGAGTAATCATGTTTCCAAAGAACCCATGGTGAACATAATCCCCCCATTTTTGGCAGAATGGTATCGGAGAAAGAATGAAGAATATGACACATAATTTTTGGACCTGGACAATGTGAGATTTTCTTTTTCTTGATTATATATATTTCTTTTAAGGGTTTCTTTTTCTTTTAATCAATACTAGGGTGGTAGAAGAGAAAAGCAACTTTTTGTTAACTGAAAAGAATTTTAAAAAAGGAAGAGGGGTCAAAACATTTGAGTACTTTACTATAATTTAATACAGTATGGAAGTAAATAGGCAGTGTTGAGAGAAAGGCAGAGAAGATAAAGTGCAAAGGCCTTTAAATTTCCTTGGAGCAGAATTCCACAGGAATTCTGTAGGTTGTGTACTATTAATCTAACCTGCCTGAGGACAACCTAAAGACTGAAAAAAAGTTGATCCTTGAGAGAAGTGGATTCTAGACAATGGTGTTGGGAAAGGAGGATAAGCCCAGTTACAGAGGCCTCTTAAAAGCTTTCCATTGCAGTGTCCATCTTTTAAACCTAATAGATCTGATTCAATCTTGGTGGAGGTCTAAGAGAAAAGAAAATAGGCAGCAGAAACTAGAGTAGCACAATCATGTTGTGTTTTCTTGAAGATATTTTCTAGAAAAGGGAAAATTATTTTAGTAAGGACACCATAGAAAAATCAATAGTGATTGATGTACAAACAGTTTGGTTTTGACAAAAGAGGATGAATGAGCAAAGAAAAGAAACATCAGAATGAACAGGTACTTCACAGCAAAACATATGTAGGAAAAAACAAAACTACAAGGTCCCTGGAAATGGTAATAAAAAGTGTCTCAGGAATTCCCAGACTGGCTTAAAGGAACAAAAACAGAATTAACAGAAGAGTTATAAGAATTTAGGAAAGAGATGATATTTCTTAAGGAGGAAATCAATAAGTTCAAAAAAAGAGCAAAGCGTTTAGAAGGAAAATATCATCTATAATGAAGAAGATTTCTGAAAAAGAAAATTAGAATTACTAGATCAAAATTGTGAGGCAGAAAGAAATCGAACAAAAAAAGATGATAACATATATGACACTTCTATAAAACAAAAATACCAAATTCGTAAAATAGGCTTATGAGTCTTTCAAAAAAATATGATAGAAAACCCCCAAACTTAATATTGCAATAAATCATACAGAAAAAGTGTTCAGGAATATGTAGAAGTGAATGATAAAATACAGATTGAGAGAACGCATAGAAGATAAATGGAGAGAACCTCCAAATTTCACTCAACAAAACATAGTGCTCAAACTTCAGAATTACAATACAAAAAAAAAAGGAGGAAAGAAAATACGCAGGAAAAAAATATACCAAACATAAAAACAGAAATAAAAGAATATATTTCACCTTCCAAGGAAAATCAATCAGAATATTGCAGGATTATTCCTTGTTTATAACACATCAAAGGAAAATTATAACAAGGTGTTCCAAAAAGCAAAGATTGTTTTTACTTTTAAATAATATATTCTACAAAGCTGAAACTAAACATCAATGAATATACTATAACTTTAGCTTAAAAAAAAAAAGGATTTTCTTTATTCCTTCAAAAGAATCTAAGGATTAATGGGGTATTTATTCACTATATAAACTTATAAAAGAGAAGAAAAATAGCATTTAGGTAGCAATAGTAGATTAAGAAATTAAATGTACCTTTTCATGTATGTAGGGATAGATCTTGTAAACCTAGTGATATTGAGAAATATAAATAAAATGATAAAAATCCAGAGTTGGCTAATATGAAGAAACATATTATTATTTTGGGGCAAAATTTTTACTTCTTTACCACTAACTCATTAGTAATATTGTTTCTCTGTCAAACAAAAAGTTCATATCTACAGCTCAACCTTTGTAACCTTTCTACAATTTATTCACCTTCACAAACTCCACAATTCTGTGACATTGGCTTCCTTCTTATACTTCACATAATACACTCAATCTCTAGACTGTGCTTTTGTACTGGCTGCTGTTAATGCCTGGAGCTCTGTGCTTCCTCACCTCCCCTTTTGTCTTTTAGGGTTTCTTTCTAGTCCCAGCCAAAATCACACTTTATTCCAAAAACTTTTTTATGACTCCCACTTAATCCAAGGGCCTTTCCTCTGAATTTTCTCTAATTTTTCTTGAATATATAGTTTTTCCCTCTCCTGTCTTTCCCATTAGACTGTGAAGACCTTAAAATCAAGGAGTCTTTTGCCTTTTTTTTTATGCTCAGTTCTTATCATAGCTTCTAGCATTTAGAAGGAGCTATACAAATGTTTATTGACTTGACTTGAATTGCTAGAATAACACTGAAGAATTTTTCATTGAGGGGAGAGTGAAGGATAGGAGAGAGCAGTCCACTATGAGCTTAGGAAGGTTGTAAGAGATGTAGAAAGGAAGTTTTCAATTATTCTCCTCCTAGGTAATGTGAAAGTATGGTTAGAACACTGAGATAGATCAAAATGGAGTGGGTGTTGTGTCCTACTAATAAAGAGGAAATGTGTCTTCAAGCAATTTCAGAGACTAGAGGAAGTGAGAGAGAGGTCTCTCAAAAAAATTTTTTTTCTACTAGGAGTTTCAGTATTCTTCCAGAGAATGGCTCCTATATAAAATGAAAAAAAAAAAAAAACATTGGCAAAGAACAGGACTAGTC